>NC_068303.1:36437219-36457219 GCF_025860055.1 Xyrauchen texanus
GACTTTGAATCCAGCGATCTGAGTTCAAGTCTTGGTGGAACCTGCTTAGCTTCTTGTTTCAAGGGAGAGAAGTTGGCTGTTGGAATTCCCATAAAGATGCCTAAACTGTATCCTTCTCTTGCCAATTTCCACAAAGCATGTTCGTTCTCCACACCCAGAGCTGTGCTATCAAATACATTTTTGGTTCCTTGGTGTAATGGTTAGCACTTTGGACTTTGAATCCAGTGATACGAGTTCAAGTCTCAGTGGAACCTGCTTAGCTTCTTGTTTCAAGGGACAGAGGTTGGCTGTTGGAATTCCCATAAAGATGCCTAAAATGTAACCTTCTCTTGCCAATTTCCACAAAGCATGTTCGTTCGCCACACCCAGAGCAGTGCTGTCAAATACATTTTTGTTCCATTGTGTAATGGTTAATAGTCTGGATTTGGAATCCAGTGAAATGTGATCAAACTCAGTTGATTCTTCTTTGCATTTTGCACCAAAGGTTCAGAGGACCTAATAAAAAGTATTTATCAAAAGCAGGTAGCCTCCAAATCTCAACTAATGAATGGATTAATACTCTGCTGCCAAGGACAGAGGACCATCAATAGGGGAATGCAGATCGATACCCTGTATCATAAGTTTGTTTTGTGTTGAAGTTGTTTAGCACCCATGAAGAATGTGACATGGTAACAGTTCCCAAGAAAACTTCAATGCACATTAAATTTGCTTTCAAGAAATAAATAAATTAAGCTGTCTGAGCATTATATGAGAAACAGGAAAAATGAAAAGAAAAAAAAAATATATATATATATATATATATATCTTTTTTTTTTTTTTTGTGAGGATTTATTGGTAAATTTGTATAGTCTTGAAGAGTTTTCTTGCTCAAGACTTTTGAAGCTTTCTCTACATCCCCCTTCACATAGATCAAAGCTATACTTGTAAGAGTAAAAAAGCTGTACATGGGTTTGGCACGCTGCATTGCTCTGATGACCAGGTCCATGAGTACTTAACCATGCACTTATATAAAAAAATTGTGGGCCAAATATTAAAGAGGACGGTTCCATGGTGTAATGGTTAGGACTTTGAATCCAGCGATCCGAATTCAGGTCTCGGTGGAACCTGCTTAGCTTCTTGTTTCAAGGGAGAGAAGTTGGCTGTTGGAATTCCCATAAAGATGCCTAAACTGTATCCTTCTCTTGCCAATTTCCACAAAGCATGTTCGTTCTCCACACCCAGAGCTGTGCTATCAAATGCATTTTTGGTTCCTTGGTGTAATGGTTAGCACTTTGGACTTTGAATCCAGTGATACGAGTTCAAGTCTCAGTGGAACCTGCTTAGCTTCTTGTTTCAAGGGACAGAGGTTGGCTGTTGGAATTCCCATAAAGATGCCTAAAATGTAACCTTCTCTTGCCAATTTCCACAAAGCATGTTCGTTCGCCACACCCAGAGCAGTGCTGTCAAATACATTTTTGTTCCATTGTGTAATGGTTAATAGTCTGGATTTGGAATCCAGTGAAATGTGATCAAACTCAGTTGATTCTTCTTTGCATTTTGCACCAAAGGTTCAGAGGACCTAATAAAAAGTATTTATCAAAAGCAGGTAGCCTCCAAATCTCAACTAATGAATGGATTAATACTCTGCTGCCAAGGACAGAGGACCATCAATAGGGGAATGCAGATCGATACCCTGTATCATAAGTTTGTTTTGTGTTGAAGTTGTTTAGCACCCATGAAGAATGTGACATGGTAACAGTTCCCAAGAAAACTTCAATGCACATTAAATTTGCTTTCAAGAAATAAATAAATTAAGCTGTCTGAGCATTATATGAGAAACAGGAAAAATGAAAAAAAAAATAAATATATATATATATATATATATATATATTTTTTTTTTTTTGTGAGGATTTATTGGTAAATTTGTATAGTCTTGAAGAGTTTTCTTGCTCAAGACTTTTGAAGCTTTCTCTACATCCCCCTTCACATAGATCAGAGCTATACTTGCAAGAGTAAAAAAGCTGTACATGGGTTTGGCACGCTGCATTGCTCTGATGACCAGGTCCATGAGTACTTCACCATGCACTTATATAAAACAATTGTGGGCCAAATATTAAAGAGGATGGTTCCATGGTGTAATGGTTAGCACTTTGGACTTTGAATCCAGCGATCCGAGTTCAAGTCTCGGTGGAACCTGCTTAGCTTCTTGTTTCAAGGGAGAGAGGTTGGCTGTTGGAATTCCCATAAAGATGCCTAAACTGTAACCTTCTCTTGCCAATTTCCACAAAGCATGTTCGTTCTCCACACCCAGAGCTGTGCTATCAAATACATTTTTGGTTCCTTGGTGTAATGGTTAGCACTTTGGACTTTGAATCCAGTGATACGAGTTCAAGTCTCAGTGGAACCTGCTTAGCTTCTTGTTTCAAGGGACAGAGGTTGGCTGTTGGAATTCCCATAAAGATGCCTAAAATGTAACCTTCTCTTGCCAATTTCCACAAAGCATGTTCGTTCGCCACACCCAGAGCAGTGCTGTCAAATACATTTTTGTTCCATTGTGTAATGGTTAATAGTCTGGATTTGGAATCCAGTGAAATGTGATCAAACTCAGTTGATTCTTCTTTGCATTTTGCACCAAAGGTTCAGAGGACCTAATAAAAAGTATTTATCAAAAGCAGGTAGCCTCCAAATCTCAACTAATGAATGGATTAATACTCTGCTGCCAAGGACAGAGGACCATCAATAGGGGAATGCAGATCGATACCCTGTATCATAAGTTTGTTTTGTGTTGAAGTTGTTTAGCACCCATGAAGAATGTGACATGGTAACAGTTCCCAAGAAAACTTCAATGCACATTAAATTTGCTTTCAAGAAATAAATAAATTAAGCTGTCTGAGCATTATATGAGAAACAGGAAAAATGAAAAAAAAATATATATATATATATATATATATATATATATATCTTTTTTTTTTTTTGTTAGGATTTATTGGTAAATTTGTATAGTCTTGAAGACTTTTCTTGCTCAAGACTTTTGAAGCTTTCTCTACATCCCCCTTCACATAGATCAAAGCTATACTTGCAAGAGTAAAAAAGCTGTACATGGGTTTGGCACGCTGCATTGCTCTGATGTCCAGGTCCATGAGTACTTAACCATGCACTTATATAAAAAAATTGTGGGCCAAATATTAAAGAGGACGGTTCCATGGTGTAATGGTTAGCAGTTTGGACTTTGAATCCAGTGATCCGAGTTCAAGTCTCGATGGAACCTGCTTAGCTTCTTGTTTCAAGGGAGAGAAGTTGGCTGTTGGAATTCCCATAAAGATGCCTAAACTTTATCCTTCTCTTGCCAATTTCCACAAAGCATGTTCGTTCTCCACACCCAGAGCTGTGCTATCAAATACATTTTTGTTTCCTTGGTGTAATGGTTAGCACTTTGGACTTTGAATCCAGTGATACGAGTTCAAGTCTCAGTGGAACCTGCTTAGCTTCTTGTTTCAAGGGACAGAGGTTGGCTGTTGGAATTCCCATAAAGATGCCTAAAATGTAACCTTCTCTTGCCGATTTCCACAAAGCATGTTCGTTCGCCACACCCAGAGCAGTGCTGTCAAATACATTTTTGTTCCATTGTATAATGGTTAATAGTCTGGATTTGGAATCCAGTGAAATGTGATCAAACTCAGTTGATTCTTCTTTGCATTTTGCACCAAAGGTTCAGAGGACCTAATAAAAAGTATTTATCAAAAGCAGGTAGCCTCCAAATCTCAACTAATGAATGGATTAATACTCTGCTGCCAAGGACAGAGGACCATCAATAGGGGAATGCAGATCGATACCCTGTATCATAAGTTTGTTTTGTGTTGAAGTTGTTTAGCACCCATGAAGAATGTGACATGGTAACAGTTCCCAAGAAAACTTCAATGCACATTAAATTTGCTTTCAAGAAATAAATAAATTAAGCTGTCTGAGCATTATATGAGAAACAGGAAAATGAAAAAAAAAAATATATATATATATATATATATATATCTTTTTTTTTTTGTGAGGATTTATTGGTAAATTTGTATAGTCTTGAAGACTTTTCTTGCTCAAGACTTTTGAAGCTTTCTCTACATCCCCCTTCACATAGATCAAAGCTATACTTGCAAGAGTAAAAAAGCTGTACATGGGTTTGGCACGCTGCATTGCTCTGATGACCAGGTCCATGAGTACTTAACCATGCACTTATATAAAAAAATTGTGGGCCAAATATTAAAGAGGACGGTTCCATGGTGTAATGGTTAGCACTTTGGACTTTGAATCCAGTGATCCGAGTTCAAGTCTCGATGGAACCTGCTCAGCTTCTTGTTTCAAGGGAGAGAAGTTGGCTGTTGGAATTCCCATAAAGATGCCTAAACTGTATCCTTCTCTTGCCAATTTCCACAAAGCATGTTCGTTCTCCACACCCAGAGCTGTGCTATCAAATACATTTTTGGTTCCTTGGTGTAATGGTTAGCACTTTGGACTTTGAATCCAGTGATACGAGTTCAAGTCTCAGTGGAACCTGCTTAGCTTCTTGTTTCAAGGGACAGAGGTTGGCTGTTGGAATTCCCATAAAGATGCCTAAAATGTAACCTTCTCTTGCCGATTTCCACAAAGCATGTTCGTTCGCCACACCCAGAGCAGTGCTGTCAAATACATTTTTGTTCCATTGTATAATGGTTAATAGTCTGGATTTGGAATCCATTGAAATGTGATCAAACTCAGTTGATTCTTCTTTGCATTTTGCACCAAAGGTTCAGAGGACCTAATAAAAAGTATTTATCAAAAGCAGGTAGCCTCCAAATCTCAACTAATGAATGGATTAATACTCTGCTGCCAAGGACAGAGGACCATCAATAGGGGAATGCAGATCGATACCCTGTATCATAAGTTTGTTTTGTGTTGAAGTTGTTTAGCACCCATGAAGAATGTGACATGGTAACAGTTCCCAAGAAAACTTCAATGCACATTAAATTTGCTTTCAAGAAATAAATAAATTAAGCTGTCTGAGCATTATATGAGAAACAGGAAAATGAAAAAAAATATAAATATATATATATATATATATATATATATATATATATATATATATATATATATTTTTTTTTTTTGTGAGGATTTATTGGTAAATTTGTATAGTCTTGAAGAGTTTTCTTGCTCAAGACTTTTGAAGCTTCTCTACATCCCCTTCACATAGATCAGAGCTATACTTGCAAGAGTAAAAAAGCTGTACATGGGTTTGGCACGCTGCATTGCTCTGATGACCAGGTCCATGAGTACTTAACCATGCACTTATATAAAACAATTGTGGGCCAAACATTAAAGAGGATGGTTCCATGGTGTAATGGTTAGCACTTTGGACTTTGAATCCAGCGATCTGAGTTCAAGTCTTGGTGGAACCTGCTTAGCTTCTTGTTTCAAGGGACAGAGGTTGGCTGTTGGAATTCCCATAAAGATGCCTAAACTGTAACCTTCTCTTGCCAATTTCCACAAAGCATGTTCGTTCTCCACACCCAGAGCTGTGCTATCAAATACATTTTTGGTTCCTTGGTGTAATGGTTAGCACTTTGGACTTTGAATCCAGTGATACGAGTTCAAGTCTCAGTGGAACCTGCTTAGCTTCTTGTTTCAAGGGACAGAGGTTGGCTGTTGGAATTCCCATAAAGATGCCTAAAATGTAACCTTCTCTTGCCAATTTCCACAAAGCATGTTCGTTCGCCACACCCAGAGCAGTGCTGTCAAATACATTTTTGTTCCATTGTGTAATGGTTAATAGTCTGGATTTGGAATCCAGTGAAATGTGATCAAACTCAGTTGATTCTTCTTTGCATTTTGCACCAAAGGTTCAGAGGACCTAATAAAAAGTATTTATCAAAAGCAGGTAGCCTCCAAATCTCAACTAATGAATGGATTAATACTCTGCTGCCAAGGACAGAGGACCATCAGTAGGGGAATGCAGATCGATACCCTGTATCATAAGTTTGTTTTGTGTTGAAGTTGTTTAGCACCCATGAAGAATGTGACATGGTAACAGTTCCCAAGAAAACTTCAATGCACATTAAATTTGCTTTCAAGAAATAAATAAATTAAGCTGTCTGAGCATTATATGAGAAACAGGAAAATGAAAAAAAAAAAAATATATATATATATATATATATATATATATATATATTTTTTTTTTTTTTGTTAGGATTTATTGGTAAATTTGTATAGTCTTGAAGAGTTTTCTTGCTCAAGACTTTTGAAGCTTTCTCTACATCCCCTTCACATAGATCAGAGCTATACTTGCAAGAGTAAAAAAGCTGTACATGGGTTTGGCACGCTGCATTGCTCTGATGACCAGGTCCATGAGTACTTCACCATGCACTTATATAAAACAATTGTGGGCCAAATATTAAAGAGGACGGTTCCATGGTGTAATGGTTAGCACTTTGGACTTTGAATCCAGTGATCTGAGTTCAAGTCTTGGTGGAACCTGCTTAGCTTCTTGTTTCAAGGGACAGAGGTTGGCTGTTGGAATTCCCATAAAGATGCCTAAACTGTAACCTTCTCTTGCCAATTTCCACAAAGCATGTTCGTTCTCCACACCCAGAGCTGTGCTATCAAATACATTTTTGGTTCCTTGGTGTAATGGTTAGCACTTTGGACTTTGAATCCAGTGATACGAGTTCAAGTCTCAGTGGAACCTGCTTAGCTTCTTGTTTCAAGGGACAGAGGTTGGCTGTTGGAATTCCCATAAAGATGCCTAAAATGTAACCTTCTCTTGCCAATTTCCACAAAGCATGTTCGTTCGCCACACCCAGAGCAGTGCTGTCAAATACATTTTTGTTCCATTGTGTAATGGTTAATAGTCTGGATTTGGAATCCAGTGAAATGTGATCAAACTCAGTTGATTCTTCTTTGCATTTTGCACCAAAGGTTCAGAGGACCTAATAAAAAGTATTTATCAAAAGCAGGTAGCCTCCAAATCTCAACTAAGGAATGGATTAATACTCTGCTGCCAAGGACAGAGGACCATCAATAGGGGAATGCAGATCGATACCCTGTATCATAAGTTTGTTTTGTGTTGAAGTTGTTTAGCACCCATGAAGAATGTGACATGGTAACAGTTCCCAAGAAAACTTCAATGCACATTAAATTTGCTTTCAAGAAATAAATAAATTAAGCTGTCTGAGCATTATATGAGAAACAGGAAAAATGAAAAAAAAAAATATATATATATATATATATATATATTTTTTTTTTTTTGTGAGGATTTATTGGTAAATTTGTATAGTCTTGAAGAGTTTTCTTGCTCAAGACTTTTGAAGCTTCTCTACATCCCCTTCACATAGATCAAAGCTATACTTGTAAGAGTAAAAAAGCTGTACATGGGTTTGGCACGCTGCATTGCTCTGATGACCAGGTCCATGAGTACTTAACCATGCACTTATATAAAAAAATTGTGGGCCAAATATTAAAGAGGACGGTTCCATGGTGTAATGGTTAGGACTTTGAATCCAGCGATCCGAATTCAGGTCTCGGTGGAACCTGCTTAGCTTCTTGTTTCAAGGGAGAGAAGTTGGCTGTTGGAATTCCCATAAAGATGCCTAAACTGTATCCTTCTCTTGCCAATGTCCACAAAGCATGTTCGTTCTCCACACCCAGAGCTGTGCTATCAAATGCATTTTTGGTTCCTTGGTGTAATGGTTAGCACTTTGGACTTTGAATCCAGTGATACAAGTTCAAGACTCGGTGGAACCTTCTTAGCTTCTTGTTTCATGGGACAGAGGTTGGCTGTTGGAATTCCCATAAAGATGCCTAAAATGTAACCTTCTCTTGCCAATTTCCATAAAGCATGTTCGTTCGCCACACCCAGAGCAGTGCTGTCAAATACATTTTTGTTCCATTGTGTAATGGTTAATAGTCTGGATTTGGAATCCAGTGAAATGTGATCAAACTCAGTTGATTCTTCTTTGCATTTTGCACCAAAGGTTCAGAGGACCTAATAAAAAGTATTTATCAAAAGCAGGTAGCCTCCAAATCTCAACTAATGAATGGATTAATACTCTGCTGCCAAGGACAGAGGACCATCAATAGGGGAATGCAGATCGATACCCTGTATCATAAGTTTGTTTTGTGTTGAAGTTGTTTAGCACCCATGAAGAATGTGACATGGTAACAGTTCCCAAGAAAACTTCAATGCACATTAAATTTGCTTTCAAGAAGTAAATAAATTAAGCTGTCTGAGCATTATATGAGAAACAGGAAAAATGAAAAAAAATATATATATATATATATATATATATATTTTTTTTTTTTTTGTCAGGATTTATTGGTAAATTTGTATAGTCTTGAAGAGTTTTCTTGCTCAAGACTTTTGAAGCTTTCTCTACATCCCCCTTCACATAGATCAAAGCTATACTTGCAAGAGTAAAAAAGCTGTACATGGGTTTGGCACGCTGCATTTCTCTGATGACCAGGTCCATGAGTACTTCACCATGCACTTATATAAAACAATTGTGGGCCAAATATTAAAGAGGATGGTTCCATGGTGTAATGGTTAGCACTTTGGACTTTGAATCCAGCGATCCGAGTTCAAGTCTCGGTGGAACCTGCTTAGCTTCTTGTTTCAAGGGAGAGAAGTTGGCTGTTGGAATTCCCATAAAGATGCCTAAACTGTATCCTTCTCTTGCCAATGTCCACAAAGCATGTTCGTTCTCCACACCCAGAGCTGTGCTATCAAATGCATTTTTGGTTCCTTGGTGTAATGGTTAGCACTTTGGACTTTGAATCCAGTGATACAAGTTCAAGACTCGGTGGAACCTTCTTAGCTTCTTGTTTCATGGGACAGAGGTTGGCTGTTGGAATTCCCATAAAGATGCCTAAAATGTAACCTTCTCTTGCCAATTTCCACAAAGCGTGTTCATTCTCCACACCCAGAGCTGTGCAGTCAAATACATTTTTGGTTCCTTGGTGTAATGGTTAGCACTTTGGACTTTGAATCCAGTGATACGTGTTCAAGTCTCAGTGGAACCTGCTTAGCTTCTTGTTTCAAGGGACAGAGGTTGGCTGTTGGAATTCCCATAAAGATGCCTAAAATGTAACCTTCTCTTGCCAATTTCCACAAAGCATGTTCGTTCGCCACACCCAGAGCAGTGCTGTCAAATACATTTTTGTTCCATTGTGTAATGGTTAATAGTCTGGATTTGGAATCCAGTGAAATGTGATCAAACTCAGTTGATTCTTCTTTGCATTTTGCACCAAAGGTTCAGAGGACCTAATAAAAAGTATTTATCAAAAGCAGGTAGCCTCCAAATCTCAACTAATGAATGGATTAATACTCTGCTGCCAAGGACAGAGGACCATCAATAGGGGAATGCAGATCGATACCCTGTATCATAAGTTTGTTTTGTGTTGAAGTTGTTTAGCACCCATGAAGAATGTGACATGGTAACAGTTCCCAAGAAAACTTCAATGCACATTAAATTTGCTTTCAAGAAATAAATAAATTAAGCTGTCTGAGCATTATATGAGAAACAGGAAAAATGAAAAAAAAAAATATATATATATATATATATATATATTTTTTTTTTTTTGGTGAGGATTTATTGGTAAATTTGTATAGTCTTGAAGAGTTTTCTTGCTCAAGACTTTTGAAGCTTTCTCTACATCCCCCTTCACATAGATCAGAGCTATACTTGCAAGAGTAAAAAAGCTGTACATGGGTTTGGCACGCTGCATTTCTCTGATGACCAGGTCCATGAGTACTTCACCATGCACTTATATAAAACAATTGTGGGCCAAATATTAAAGAGGACGGTTCCATGGTGTAATGGTTAGCACTTTGGACTTTGAATCCAGCGATTCGCGTTCAAGTCTCGGTGGAACCTGCTTAGCTTCTTGTTTCAAGGGAGAGAAGTTGGCTGTTGGATTTCCCATAAAGATGCCTAAACTGTATCCTTCTCTTGCCAATTTCCACAAAGCATGTTCGTTCTCCACACCCAGAGCTGTGCTATCAAATACATTTTTGGTTCCTTGGTGTAATGGTTAGCACTTTGGACTTTGAATCCAGTGATACGAGTTCAAGTCTCAGTGGAACCTGCTTAGCTTCTTGTTTCAAGGGACAGAGGTTGGCTGTTGGAATTCCCATAAAGATGCCTAAAATGTAACCTTCTCTTGCCAATTTCCACAAAGCATGTTCGTTCTCCACACCCAGAGCTGTGCTATCAAATACATTTTTGGTTCCTTGGTGTAATGGTTAGCACTTTGGACTTTGAATCCAGTGATACGAGTTCAAGTCTCAGTGGAACCTGCTTAGCTTCTTGTTTCAAGGGACAGAGGTTGGCTGTTGGAATTCCCATAAAGATGCCTAAAATGTAACCTTCTCTTGCCAATTTCCACAAAGCGTGTTCGTTCTCCACACCCAGAGCTGTGCAGTCAAATACATTTTTGGTTCCTTGGTGTAATGGTTAGCACTTTGGACTTTGAATCCAGTGATACGAGTTCAAGTCTCAGTGGAACCTGCTTAGCTTCTTGTTTCAAGGGACAGAGGTTGGCTGTTGGAATTCCCATAAAGATGCCTAAAATGTAACCTTTTCTTGCCAATTTCCATAAAGCATGTTCGTTCAGCCACACCCAGAGCAGTGCTGTCAAATACATTTTTGTTCCATTGTGTAATGGTTAATAGTCTGGATTTGGAATCCAGTGAAATGTGATCAAACTCAGTTGATTCTTCTTTGCATTTTGCACCAAAGGTTCAGAGGACCTAATAAAAGTATTTATCAAAAGCAGGTAGCCTCCAAATCTCAACTAATGAATGGATTAATACTCTGCTGCCAAGGACAGAGGACCATCAATAGGGAATGCAGATCGATACCCTGTATCATAAGTTTGTTTTGTGTTGAAGTTGTTTAGCACCCATGAAGAATGTATATATATATATTTTTTTTATTTTTTTATTTTTTTTGTCAGGATTTATTGGTAAATTTGTATAGTCTTGAAGAGTTTTCTTGCTCAAGACTTTTGAAGCTTTCTACATCCCCTTCACATAGATCAAAGCTATACTTGCAAGAGTAAAAAGGCTGTACATGGGTTTGGCACGCTGCATTGCTCTGATGACCAGGTCCATGAGTACTTAACCATGCACTTATATAAAAAAATTGTGGGCCAAATATTAAAGAGGATGGTTCCATGGTGTATTGGTTAGCACTTTGGACTTTGAATCCAGAGATCTGAGTTCAAGTCTCGGTGGAACCTGCTTAGCTTCTTGTTTCAAGGGAGAGAAGTTGGCTGTTGGAATTCCCATAAAGCTGCCTAAAATGTAACCTTCTCTTGCCAATTTCCACAAAGCATGTTCGTTCGCCACACCCAGAGCAGTGCTGTCAAATACTTTTTTGTTCCATTGTGTAATGGTTAATAGTCTGGATTTGGAATCCAGTGAAATGTGATCAAACTCAGTTGATTCTTCTTTGCATTTTGCACCAAAGGTTCAGAGGACCTAATAAAAAGTATTTATCAAAAGCAGGTAGCCTCCAAATCTCAACTAATGAATGGATTAATACTCTGCTGCCAAGGACAGAGGACCATCAATAGGGGAATGCAGATCGATACCCTGTATCATAAGTTTGTTTTGTGTTGAAGTTGTTTAGCACCCATGAAGAATGTATATATATATATATTTTTTTATTTTTTTTATTTTTTTTTGTCAGGATTTATTGGTAAATTTGTATAGTCTTGAAGAGTTTTCTTGCTCAAGACTTTTGAAGCTTTCTCTACATCCCCCTTCACATAGATCAAAGCTATACTTGCAAGAGTAAAAAAGCTGTACATGGGTTTGGCACGCTGCATTGCTCTGATGACCAGGTCCATGAGTACTTAACCATGCACTTATATAAAAAAATTATGGGCCAACTATTAAAGAGGACGGTTCCATGGTGTAATGGTTAGCACTTTGGACTTTGAATCCAGCGATCTGAGTTCAAGTCTCGGTGGAACCTTCTTAGCTTCTTGTTTCAAGGGAGAGAAGTTGGCTGTTGGAATTCCCATAAAGATGCCTAAACTGTATCCTCCTCTTGCCAATTTCCACAAAGCATGTTCGTTCTCCACACCCAGAGCTGTGCTATCAAATACATTTTTGGTTCCTTGGTGTAATGGTTAGCACTTTGGACTTTGAATCCAGTGATACGAGTTCAAGTCTCAGGGGAACCTGCTTAGCTTCTTGTTTCAAGGGACAGAGGACCTAATAAAAAGTATTTATCAAAAGCAGGTAGCCTCCAAATCTCAACTAATGAATGGATTAATACTCTGCTGCCAAGGACAGAGGACCATCAATAGGGGAATGCAGATCGATACCCTGTATCATAAGTTTGTTTTGTGTTGAAGTTGTTTAGCACCCATGAAGAATGTGACATGGTAACAGTTCCCAAGAAAACTTCAATGCACATTAAATTTGCTTTCAAGAAATAAATAAATTAAGCTGTCTGAGCATTATATGAGAAACAGGAAAAATGAAAAACAAATATATATATATATATATATATATATATATATATATATATATATATTTTTTTTTTTTTTTTTTTTGTGAGGATTTATTGGTAAATTTGTATAGTCTTGAAGAGTTTTCTTGCTCAAGACTTTTGAAGCTTTCTACATCCCCTTCACATAGATCAAAGCTATACTTGTAAGAGTAAAAAAGCTGTACATGGGTTTGGCATGCTGCATTGCTCTGATGACCAGGTCCATGAGTACTTAACCATGCACTTATATAAAAAAATTGTGGGCCAAATATTAAAGAGGACGGTTCCATGGTGTAATGGTTAGCACTTTGGACTTTGAATCCAGCGATCCGAGTTCAAGTCTCGGTGGAACCTGCTTAGCTTCTTGTTTCAAGGGAGAGAAGTTGGCTGTTGGAATTCCCATAAAGATGCCTAAACTGTATCCTTCTCTTGCCAATTTCCACAAAGCATGTTCGTTCTCCACACCCAGAGCTGTGCAGTCAAATACATTTTTGGTTCCTTGGTGTAATGGTTAGCACTTTGGACTTTGAATCCAGTGATACGAGTTCAAGTCTCAGTGGAACCTGCTTAGCTTCTTGTTTCAAGGGACAGAGGTTGGCTGTTGGAATTCCCATAAAGATGCCTAAAATGTAACCTTTTCTTGCCAATTTCCATAAAGCATGTTCGTTCGCCACACCCAGAGCAGTGCTGTCAAATACATTTTTGTTCCATTGTGTAATGGTTAATAGTCTGGATTTGGAATCCAGTGAAATGTGATCAAACTCAGTTGATTCTTCTTTGCATTTTGCACCAAAGGTTCAGAGGACCTAATAAAAAGTATTTATCAAAAGCAGGTAGCCTCCAAATCTCAACTAATGAATGGATTAATACTCTGCTGCCAAGGACAGAGGACCATCAATAGGGGAATGCAGATCGATACCCTGTATCATAAGTTTGTTTTGTGTTGAAGTTGTTTAGCACCCATGAAGAATGTGACATGGTAACAGTTCCCAAGAAAACTTCAATGCACATTAAATTTGCTTTCAAGAAGTAAATAAATTAAGCTGTCTGAGCATTATATGAGAAACAGAAAAATGAAAAAAAAAATATATATATATATATATATATATATTTTTTTTTTTTTTTGTGAGGATTTATTGGTAAATTTGTATAGTCTTGAAGAGTTTTCTTGCTCAAGACTTTTGAAGCTTTCTACATCCCCTTCACATAGATCAAAGCTATACTTGCAAGAGTAAAAAAGCTGTACATGGGTTTGGCACGCTGCATTGCTCTGATGACCAGGTCCATGAGTACTTAACCATGCACTTATATAAAAAAATTGTGGGCCAAATATTAAAGAGGACGGTTCCATGGTGTAATGGTTAGCACTTTGGACTTTGAATCCAGCGATCCGAGTTCAAGTCTCGGTGGAACCTGCTTAGCTTCTTGTTTCAAGGGAGAGAAGTTGGCTGTTGGATTTCCCATAAAGATGCCTAAACTGTATCCTTCTCTTGCCAATTTCCACAAAGCATGTTCGTTCTCCACACCCAGAGCTGTGCTATCAAATACATTTTTGGTTCCTTGGTGTAATGGTTAGCACTTTGGACTTTGAATCCAGTGATACGAGTTCAAGTCTCAGTGGAACCTGCTTAGCTTCTTGTTTCAAGGGACAGAGGTTGGCTGTTGGAATTCCCATAAAGATGCCTAAAATGTAACCTTCTCTTGCCAATTTCCACAAAGCATGTTCGTTCTCCACACCCAGAGCTGTGCTATCAAATACATTTTTGGTTCCTTGGTGTAATGGTTAGCACTTTGGACTTTGAATCCAGTGATACGAGTTCAAGTCTCAGTGGAACCTGCTTAGCTTCTTGTTTCAAGGGACAGAGGTTGGCTGTTGGAATTCCCATAAAGATGCCTAAAATGTAACCTTCTCTTGCCAATTTCCACAAAGCGTGTTCGTTCTCCACACCCAGAGCTGTGCAGTCAAATACATTTTTGGTTCCTTGGTGTAATGGTTAGCACTTTGGACTTTGAATCCAGTGATACGAGTTCAAGTCTCAGTGGAACCTGCTTAGCTTCTTGTTTCAAGGGACAGAGGTTGGCTGTTGGAATTCCCATAAAGATGCCTAAAATGTAACCTTTTCTTGCCAATTTCCATAAAGCATGTTCGTTCAGCCACACCCAGAGCAGTGCTGTCAAATACATTTTTGTTCCATTGTGTAATGGTTAATAGTCTGGATTTGGAATCCAGTGAAATGTGATCAAACTCAGTTGATTCTTCTTTGCATTTTGCACCAAAGGTTCAGAGGACCTAATAAAAAGTATTTATCAAAAGCAGGTAGCCTCCAAATCTCAACTAATGAATGGATTAATACTCTGCTGCCAAGGACAGAGGACCATCAATAGGGGAATGCAGATCGATACCCTGTATCATAAGTTTGTTTTGTGTTGAAGTTGTTTAGCACCCATGAAGAATGTATATATATATATTTTTTTTATTTTTTTTTTTTTTTTGTCAGGATTTATTGGTAAATTTGTATAGTCTTGAAGAGTTTTCTTGCTCAAGACTTTTGAAGCTTCTCTACATCCCCTTCACATAGATCAAAGCTATACTTGCAAGAGTAAAAAAGCTGTACATGGGTTTGGCATGCTGCATTGCTCTGATGACCAGGTCCATGAGTACTTAACCATGCACTTATATAAAAAATTGTGGGCCAAATATTAAAGAGGACGGTTCCATGGTGTAATGGTTAGCACTTTGGACTTTGAATCCAGCGATCCGAGTTCAAGTCTCGGTGGAACCTGCTTAGCTTCTTGTTTCAAGGGAGAGAAGTTGGCTGTTGGAATTCCCATAAAGATGCCTAAACTGTATCCTTCTCTTGCCAATTTCCACAAAGCATGTTCGTTCTCCACACCCAGAGCTGTGCTAGTCAAATACATTTTTGGTTCCTTGGTGTAATGGTTAGCACTTTGGACTTTGAATCCAGTGATACGAGTTCAAGTCTCAGTGGAACCTGCTTAGCTTCTTGTTTCAAGGGACAGAGGTTGGCTGTTGGAATTCCCATAAAGATGCCTAAAATGTAACCTTCTCTTGCCAATTTCCACAAAGCATGTTCGTTCGCCACACCCAGAGCAGTGCTGTCAAATACATTTTTGTTCCATTGTGTAATGGTTAATAGTCTGGATTTGGAATCCAGTGAAATGTGATCAAACTCAGTTGATTCTTCTTTGCATTTTGCACCAAAGGTTCAGAGGACCTAATAAAAAGTATTTATCAAAAGCAGGTAGCCTCCAAATCTCAACTAATGAATGGATTAATACTCTGCTGCCAAGGACAGAGGACCATCAATAGGGGAATGCAGATCGATACCCTGTATCATAAGTTTGTTTTGTGTTGAAGTTGTTTAGCACCCATGAAGAATGTGACATGGTAACAGTTCCCAAGAAAACTTCAATGCACATTAAATTTGCTTTCAAGAAATAAATAAATTAAGCTGTCTGAGCATTATATGAGAAACAGGAAAAATGAAAAAAAAAAAATATATATATATATATATATTTTTTTTTTTTTTTTTGGTGAGGATTTATTGGTAAATTTGTATAGTCTTGAAGAGTTTTCTTGCTCAAGACTTTTGAAGCTTTCTCTACATCCCCCTTCACATAGATCAAAGCTATACTTGCAAGAGTAAAAAAGCTGTACATGGGTTTGGCACGCTGCATTGCTCTGATGACCAGGTCCATGAGTACTTAACCATGCACTTATATAAAAAAATTGTGGGCCAAATACTAAAGAGGACGGTTCCATGGTGTAATGGTTAGCACTTTGGACTTTGAATCCAGCGATTCGCGTTCAAGTCTCGGTGGAACCTGCTTAGCTTCTTGTTTCAAGGGAGAGAAGTTGGCTGTTGGATTTCCCATAAAGATGCCTAAACTGTATCCTTCTCTTGCCAATTTCCACAAAGCATGTTCGTTCTCCACACCCAGAGCTGTGCTATCAAATACATTTTTGGTTCCTTGGTGTAATGGTTAGCACTTTGGACTTTGAATCCAGTGATACGAGTTCAAGTCTCAGTGGAACCTGCTTAGCTTCTTGTTTCAAGGGACAGAGGTTGGCTGTTGGAATTCCCATAAAGATGCCTAAAATGTAACCTTCTCTTGCCAATTTCCACAAAGCATGTTCGTTCTCCACACCCAGAGCTGTGCTATCAAATACATTTTTGGTTCCTTGGTGTAATGGTTAGCACTTTGGACTTTGAATCCAGTGATACGAGTTCAAGTCTCAGTGGAACCTGCTTAGCTTCTTGTTTCAAGGGACAGAGGTTGGCTGTTGGAATTCCCATAAAGATGCCTAAAATGTAACCTTCTCTTGCCAATTTCCACAAAGCGTGTTCGTTCTCCACACCCAGAGCTGTGCAGTCAAATACATTTTTGGTTCCTTGGTGTAATGGTTAGCACTTTGGACTTTGAATCCAGTGATACGAGTTCAAGTCTCAGTGGAACCTGCTTAGCTTCTTGTTTCAAGGGACAGAGGTTGGCTGTTGGAATTCCCATAAAGATGCCTAAAATGTAACCTTTTCTTGCCAATTTCCATAAAGCATGTTCGTTCAGCCACACCCAGAGCAGTGCTGTCAAATACATTTTTGTTCCATTGTGTAATGGTTAATAGTCTGGATTTGGAATCCAGTGAAATGTGATCAAACTCAGTTGATTCTTCTTTGCATTTTGCACCAAAGGTTCAGAGGACCTAATAAAAAGTATTTATCAAAAGCAGGTAGCCTCCAAATCTCAACTAATGAATGGATTAATACTCTGCTGCCAAGGACAGAGGACCATCAATAGGGAATGCAGATCGATACCCTGTATCATAAGTTTGTTTTGTGTTGAAGTTGTTTAGCACCCATGAAGAATGTATATATATATATTTTTTTTTTTTTTTTTTTTTTTTGTCAGGATTTATTGGTAAATTTGTATAGTCTTTAAGAGTTTTCTTGCTCAAGACTTTTGAAGCTTTCTCTACATCCCCCTTCACATAGATCAAAGCTATACTTGCAAGAGTAAAAAAGCTGTACATGGGTTTGGCATGCTGCATTGCTCTGATGACCAGGTCCATGAGTACTTAACCATGCACTTATATAAAAAAGTTGTGGGCCAAATATTAAAGAGGACGGTTCCATGGTGTAATGGTTAGCACTTTGGACTTTGAATCCAGCGATCCGAGTTCAAGTCTCGGTGGAACCTGCTTAGCTTCTTGTTTCAAGGGAGAGAAGTTGGCTGTTGGAATTCCCATAAAGATGCCTAAACTGTGTCCTTCTCTTGCCAATTTCCACAAAGCATGTTCGTTCTCCACACCCAGAGCTGTGCTATCAAATACATTTTTGGTTCCTTGGTGTAATGGTTAGCACTTTGGACTTTGAATCCAGTGATACGAGTTCAAGTCTCAGTGGAACCTGCTTAGCTTCTTGTTTCAAGGGACAGAGGTTGGCTGTTGGAATTCCCATAAAGATGCCTAAAATGTAACCTTCTCTTGCCAATTTCCACAAAGCATGTTCGTTCGCCACACCCAGAGCAGTGCTGTCAAATACATTTTTGTTCCATTGTGTAATGGTTAATAGTCTGGATTTGGAATCCAGTGAAATGTGATCAAACTCAGTTGATTCTTCTTTGCATTTTGCACCAAAGGTTCAGAGGACCTAATAAAAAGTATTTATCAAAAGCAGGTAGCCTCCAAATCTCAACTAATGAATGGATTAATACTCTGCTGCCAAGGACAGAGGACCATCAATAGGGGAATGCAGATCGATACCCTGTATCATAAGTTTGTTTTGTGTTGAAGTTGTTTAGCACCCATGAAGAATGTATATATATATATATTTTTTTTTATTTTTTTTTTTTTTTTGTCAGGATTTATTGGTAAATTTGTATAGTCTTGAAGAGTTTTCTTGCTCAAGACTTTTGAAGCTTTCTCTACATCCCCCTTCACATAGATCAAAGCTATACTTGCAAGAGTAAAAAAGCTGTACATGGGTTTGGCACGCTGCATTGCTCTGATGACCAGGTCCATGAGTACTTAACCATGCACTTATATAAAAAAATTGTGGGCCAAATATTAAAGAGGACGGTTCCATGGTGTAATGGTTAGCACTTTGGACTTTGAATCCAGCGATCCGAGTTCAAGTCTCGGTGGAACCTGCTTAGCTTCTTGTTTCAAGGGAGAGAAGTTGGCTGTTGGAATTCCCATAAAGATGCCTAAACTGTATCCTTCTCTTGCCAATTTCCACAAAGCATGTTCGTTCTCCACACCCAGAGCTGTGCTATCAAATACATTTTTGGTTCCTTGGTGTAATGGTTAGCACTTTGGACTTTGAATCCAGTGATACGAGTTCAAGTCTCAGTGGAACCTGCTTAGCTTCTTGTTTCAAGGGACAGAGGTTGGCTGTTGGAATTCCCATAAAGATGCCTAAAATGTAACCTTCTCTTGCCAATTTCCACAAAGCGTGTTCGTTCTCCACACCCAGAGCTGTGCAGTCAAATACATTTTTGGTTCCTTGGTGTAATGGTTAGCACTTTGGACTTTGAATCCAGTGATACGAGTTCAAGTCTCAGTGGAACCTGCTTAGCTTCTTGTTTCAAGGGACAGAGGTTGGCTGTTGGAATTCCCATAAAGATGCCTAAAATGTAACCTTCTCTTGCCAATTTCCACAAAGCATGTTCGTTCGCCACACCCAGAGCAGTGCTGTCAAATACATTTTTGTTCCATTGTGTAATGGTTAATAGTCTGGATTTGGAATCCAGTGAAATGTGATCAAACTCAGTTGATTCTTCTTTGCATTTTGCACCAAAGGTTCAGAGGACCTAATAAAAAGTATTTATCAAAAGCAGGTAGCCTCCAAATCTCAACTAATGAATGGATTAATACTCTGCTGCCAAGGACAGAGGACCATCAATAGGGGAATGCAGATCGATACCCTGTATCATAAGTTTGTTTTGTGTTGAAGTTGTTTAGCACCCATGAAGAATGTGACATGGTAACAGTTCCCAAGAAAACTTCAATGCACATTAAATTTGCTTTCAAGAAATAAATAAATTAAGCTGTCTGAGCATTATATGAGAAACAGGAAAATGAAAAAAAAAAAAAATATATATATATATATATATATATATATATATATTTTTTTTTTTTTTGGTGAGGATTTATTGGTAAATTTGTATAGTCTTGAAGAGTTTTCTTGCTCAAGACTTTTGAAGCTTTCTCTACATCCCCTTCACATAGATCAAAGCTATACTTGCAAGAGTAAAAAAGCTGTACATGGGTTTGGCACGCTGCATTGCTCTGATGACCAGGTCCATGAGTACTTAACCATGCACTTATATAAAAAAATTGTGGGCCAAATATTAAAGAGGACGGTTCCATGGTGTAATGGTTAGCACTTTGGACTTTGAATCCAGCTGATCCGAGTTCAAGTCTCGGTGGAACCTGCTTAGCTTCTTGTTTCAAGGGAGAGAAGTTGGCTGTTGGAATTCCCA
>NC_068303.1:36462219-36632219 GCF_025860055.1 Xyrauchen texanus
AAGAGTTTTCTTGCTCAAGACTTTTGAAGCTTTCTCTACATCCCCCTTCACATAGATCAGAGCTATACTTGCAAGAGTAAAAAAGCTGTACATGGGTTTGGCACGCTGCATTGCTCTGATGACCAGGTCCATGAGTACTTCACCATGCACTTATATAAAAAAATTGTGGGGCAACTGTTAAAGCGGATGGTTCCATGGTGTAACGGTTAGCACTTTGGACTTTGAATCCAGCGACCCAAGTTCAAGTCTTGGTGGAAGCTGCTTAGCTTCTTGTTTCAAGGGACAGAGGTTGGCTGTTGGAATTCCCATAAAGATGCCTAAAATGTAACCTTCTCTTGCCAATTTCCACAAAGCATGTTCGTTCGCCACACCCAGAGCAGTGCTGTCAAATACATTTTTGTTCCATGGTGTAATGGTTAATAGTCTGGATTTGGAATCCAGTGAAATGTGATCAAACTTAGTTGATTCTTCTTTGCATTTTGCACCAAAGGTTCAGAGGACCCAATAAAAAGTACTTATCAAAAGCAGGGAGCCTCCAAATCTCAACTAATGAATGGATTCATACTCTGCAGCCAAGGTCAGAGCACCATCAATAGGGGAATGCAGATTGATACCCTGTATCATAAGTTTGTTTTGTGTTGAAGTTGTTTAGCACCCATGAAGAACGTGACATGGTAACAGTTCCCCAGAAAACTTCAATGCACATTAAATTTGCTTTCAAGAAATAAATAAATGAAGCTGTCTGAGCATTATATGAGAAACAGGAAAAATTAAAAAAAAAATTTTTTTTTTTTTGTGATGATTTATTAAATTTGTATATTCTTGATAGGCGGCTGCATATATGAAACAAAAACACCTAACCCTAAGAAAATTCTAATAAAAGGTTTCTCATCTGTTTTTTGTTGTATTAGGTGTCTTAAATAACATACTAAAAGTTTACCAAAGTTTGACCACTAGAAAGGTGTAATTTTCAAGATGGCATCCAAGATGGGCAGGAATGCCCTTAAAATATCCTAACTCCTTCATTATTTGACCTAGCCAAGTAATATATGTTTTCTGGGTCTATGAATCCATTGGACTTGTCTAAATTGCACTGACATGATTACAAACTTATGTAATACATGATTTTGTGAGATTACTGTAAGGTTTTATCTTTGTTTGGGGTGAACCAGAGATGTAAACGATTTAGCCTGTCATGTAACTCCTACTCAGTATTTGTTTTTGGACACATACCCTTTTTTTTGCTAAAACACAGACTTGGCATTCAATGTAAAAGTTATTGCACCCAAAAGTAACTTAAATTGGATTTGTATAACTCTGATCATAAAAAACTCAGAATTAGCCCGAACAGAGGCCTGTGTGTGAACCCCCTAAAATGGTCACTCATTTCAATTTGAATAAGGTAATACATATGTAATGCATCCTCTATATATGTTTTTGAGTATAAAGGGGGCATTATACTAAACCCAACAGAACAAAATTCACAATTTTCAGCAATTGACATTGTTGAATTAGCTTGAGGAAAAAGTACACTCCAAATGCAATTTTGACCATGAGTCATGTTGTTGTAAACAAAGAAACTTGCCCCATTTGCTGTAAAATCTTAAGAGATGGCTCTGATGTGGTTGAGGTTCATCAGAAGGGAGCTGATGGAATCAACAATGCAAGTGTACAAAGAGGCGACGACGTACACATTTCCGCTGGTGAAATAGTACACTCAAAATGTCGACAGAAGTACATAAATAAAAAAGACATTAAAATCCAACAAGAGAATAAAGCTGAGCCACCAAAAAGAAGTGCCAGAGTAGCAACTGGTCCTTTTAACAGCCAAACCGATTGTCTTTTCTGTGGGACTACGATAACACATGGAAGTAATGACACAAGTAGTGTTAAGACTGATATGCTCGCAGAGTCCATTCTTGAGTGTTGTGACAATCGTGCAGATCAATGGGCTTTTACTGTGAAAGGCAGGATCGAGTATTATGGCCGGGATCTACATGCTGCAGACTGTGTTTACCACCACTTATGCAGTAGTAGTTTTCATAACGGATATAACATACCGATACAGTTCCAGAAAGACCCAGAGGCAAAGCGCAGAAAGTCTGGCCGGCCCAAAAACGAAGATCAGGAGCAGGCATTCATGAAAATTTGCTCTTACCTCGAGAGTAATGATGAGGAACAGTTGACAATTACATATCTTCGAGACAAAATGAAGGAATCTCTGACAAACCCAGATTCTGAACCATATGGAAAGCAATACCTCAAGAGAAAATTGAGGGAACATTACCAGGACAATGTACATTTCACTGAAGGGGAAGGCCTCCATGACATAGTGACAATAAGAGAGAAGACATCACAAATACTACGATCTTATTTCAGCGAACAAGAAAAGGATGAGGAATCCCAGAAACAAGCGATCATTCAAACCAAAATTTGACCAAAAGTGATATCAAGTCCAATGTCCCATCCGTTACGGATCAGTATCCGAGCACAAAGTCACTTGAGCTTAACTCTGCCCTTTCGTTTGTTCCTGAGACTCTTCGTACACTTTTGAATTGTCTATTTGTGGGTAAGGAGACAAGCCGAAAGGTTGCAGGAATTGGACAGGCAATTGTCCAGGCAGCACGACCACATGCTGTGGTAGCTCCATTACAACTTGGCCTTGCAGTGCAGGCACATCATATGTATCTGTCACAATTCCTGGTGGATACCCTTCATGGAATGGGATTTGCTTCATCATACAAGGAAGTTTTGCATTTTGAAAAGAATGCAGCAGATTCAGTTGCCCCAGATATGTTAGCGGATGACATAGATGTGCTGGACATGGCACTTCTTTTTGCTGGGGACAATGTTGACCACAACATCCTTACTATTGATGGTAAGGGGACCTTCCACGGAATGGGAATCATAGCAGCAATCACTCCAGGGCGAGAAAAGGATTGTATCATTCCAAGGAGACACATTAACAACCTAGAGTTTGCAGTGCAAAGTAAAATCCCAGTCATCGAATATCGCTTTGCGAAACTTGTGCGCCAAACCATTGTGTTCAACGACCTCCCAGCACTGATCAACTGTGACAGAACAGTTGATGTCCTGTGGGAGCTCTCACTGAACTTCAAACAACAAACCCCAGGGTGGCAGGGAATGATGCATATCATTCATCAAGGACTAGAACATCCAGGCCAATCATCTGTTGTGTTCCTGCCAATGATTGACCTGTACTCTGGAGACAAAACATGTATTTTGTCCACCTTGGATTTTGTTTGTGGCCTGGCTATCAAACACAATGCTCCATCCATTATTACGTTTGATCAGCCACTGTACTGGAAAGCAGCAGAGATGATCATGGATGCACCACAGAGTAGTCCCCTGAAAAGCATAGTCTTAATGCTTGGAGGTTTTCATACTTTTATGAACCTACTTGGTGCAATAGGCACACTGATGGAAGGCACAGGACTCAGGAACATTATGGAAGTTGTCTATGGATGAAATGCCGTCAAGCACATGATGACTGGAAAGTCAGTGCAAAGAGCTTTTCGTGGACATTTGCTGGTGGACAGATGTCTCAATCACCTGGTTGTGTCAGAGCTGCAGGAGGATGACTCACAGTTTGAGTCATTGGTGAACCAAGGTGGGGAGATGTACTCATCCATGGTAACGAAAGAAACAAATTTGGAGAGTGGTGCAGCATGCTGAACCAAATCAAGGAAAAGGTGGACACGAAGAGGGCAGACCTTAGTACAAGGTCAAAAACCAGCCGGCTGTGGGTAAACTATCAGAAGATGCTGCAGACAAATCAAAGCAGATCGTACAGGATCTTGGAAGATGCACTTGCGTGCAATGTTGAACTGTCTGCCAATATTTGCCGCCGCTGGGCACTACAACTACCTGAAATCGGCATATTTCTACCTCCAAGAAATGTGCCAACTCGAGACCAGACACCCTGATGTACATGAGAAGTTTTCCAGGGGTTTCCATGTGATCCGCCTCAGCAACCAGTACTGGGCAGGCCTTAGCTCTGACCTTGTCATCGAGCAGACATTGATGCGATCCTTGAAAACCAGTGGAGGCTTGACCCATGGAAGTGGAATGACTGAAGAAATGCGAGCATTGTGGACCATGTCTACACCCATCACATCTGAATACAACAATGCCATGCAGGAATTCAATGACCTCACCTACATGACCAGCGAGCAGCACAGAGAATCCTCAGAAGCAAGAATGAAAAGAGATCACTCTGATCTAGAAAAGATCAAGGAAAAGCTTAGCATTTACACACCATTCTCTCCAGACCCATCTCTGAGAAACATTGTAACTGGTGTTGTTGCCAAAGAGGAGGTGAATGTGCATGAGTTTGTGACTGTTGGCAATGAGATCATTGAAAAGATGATTGGAAAACCAGTTTTTGGAATATCCTTCAAACGGAAAGACCGAGCAAAAACCCTTGCAGATGACTCCACCATCAAAGTTGCCCAAGACTGAACCATTGATCCTTCTTTGCTGTTCCAACGGTTCCTGATCATGTCGAAAACTGAACAGTTTTCACTGGAAGATGTAATGAGCTATGAGCTCTGCTCATTTCCTGCAGCCCTGTTCGAAGGAAAGGAAATCTTCCGTAAAGCCAATAAGCCCCTACTAGCGCAGGCAGTCACTGAGTTCTCAAGCAAGAAATCTAACAAAACTGTCCTGGATTCCATCCCACCAACTGAGCATTATGTCCTTGACGGTGGCTCCCTGGTTCACAGCTTGGCATGGAAAAAGGGTGACAGTTACGGTGCCATTGCACAGTCATATGCAGACTTTACCATACGCCATTATGGTAAAGCAACAGTCGTTTTTGATGGTTATAGCGAAGGTCCTTCCATCAAAGACAATACGCATCAGAGACGTGGTGAAAACACTCACCCCATTGTTAACTTCAATGCAGAGACTGAGTTTGTGGGAAGAAAGGATGATTTCCTTTCCAGATCTGGCAACAAACGAGAACTGATCAATCTTATTACCGTGGAGCTGGAGAAGAAGGGCTGCACAGTTATTAATGCATCAGGTGATGCAGACGTGGACATTGTCAAAGCTGCAGTCAAGGCCTCAGAACATCAGCCCACAACCTTGATAGGGGAGGATACAGACTTACTCATTTCTTCTACTCTACTATGATGGGACGAATAATAGAGGCCTCTATTTTCATTCAGACAAGTCCAAAGCAACTAAAGTGTACAACATCAGTGAGATGAAACAAGTCCTGGGTACTGACTTGTGCTCCCAGTTGCTGTTTATTCACGCCTTCACAGGATGTGATACAACTTCACGCATTTTTAGTGTTGGCAAACAGACAGCATTCCAGAAACTTGTGAATGGTGAATCAACCATCCAGTCCTGTGCAAATGTGTTTCTGCTCCCACATCAAGCAAGGAATTTCATAGAGGACTATGGGACCAAGGCAATGGCAGTGTTGTTTGGCGGAAAGAGTACTGATTCACTTGCCTCTTTGCGCTACAACCTTTTTAGCAAGAAAATCGTTACCGCCAAATCAATTGTTACCCCAGAACGTCTGCCTCCAACTGAGTCCTCAACCAAATACCACTGCCAAAGAGTTTACTTCCAGATCATGGTGTGGATTGGAAAGGAAGGTGACATGAACACAGTGGATTGGGGATGGAAACTGCTGGACAACCGGTTCCTACCAGTTATGACCAGTAAAACTGCTGCCCCAGAAAGCCTCCTGCAGATGATCCACTGTAATTGCACAACTGCCTGCCGAACACAACGGTGCAGTTGCAGGGCATATGGACTACCATGCATGCCTGCTTGTGGACCATGTCAAGTTGGGAATTGTGAGAATCACTATAATCAACCTCTATGGGAGGAAGAGTGTGACGACTAATGGTAAATCTAGTGAAGGTCGCGGTACAAAAAAGTATAAAAAATAAACCAGAATAAGAGGAAACATCTGAATACAATAGAAAAAGATATGTATAAATAAAAAGTATTAAAAATATATAAAAAAACGAAAGGCAAAAAAAAAAAAAGCATTATAAAAAATAAAAACAAAATCTAAAAAAATAAAACAAAAAAATAAAAGGGGTTAGCGGTACTGAGCCTTAACGTGGCAGCCCTGTTTTGACTAATTTTACAGTGCCACACAGTTCTAATGAATTTATTCATTACTGGAATCAAAAGAATGGTTATGAACCACAGGAACCACAGAAACCACCAACACTAGTCAAAAAGATATGAGAAAGGAGAAATTGTACTTATTTTTCACATAAATATGCTTGTAACCAATTGCTTTAATATATAATTGTACTTGAAGTCACTTAACTACCATGCAAATATGCTAATTATAATATTACATGGCCAAAACATGTATCAGGCACCAGTATTCCTGGTGTAGGAGGAATACAAAGGAGTAATGGTCATTTTAAGGACCTGACGGCCGCCATTTTGAAAATGGGGCCTTTCTTGGAGTCAAACTTTGGTAAACTTATAGTATGTTTTTAAGTACATCTGATGTCACTGTAAACCACTGATAAACCTTTTGTTAGAATTTTTTTGGGGTCAAGCCATATTTGCAGCTGACTATGAAGAGTTTTCTTGCTCAAGACTTTTGAAGCTTTCTCTACTTCCCCCTTCACATAGATCAGAGATATACTTGCAAGAGTAAAAAAGCTGTACATGGGTTTGGCACGCTGCATTGCTCTGACGACCAGGTCCATGAGTACTTCTCCATGCACTTATATAAAAAAATTGTGGGCCAAATGTTACAGAGGACGGTTCCATGGTGTAATGATTAGCAATTTGGACTTTGAATCCAGTGATCTGAGTTCAAGTCTCAGTGGAACCTGCTTAGCTTCTTGTTTCAAGGGACAGAGGTTGGCTTTTGGAATTCCCATAAAGATGCCTAAAATGTAAACTTCTCTTGCCAATTTCCACAAAGCATGTTCGTTCTCCACTCCCAGAGCTGTGCTATCAAATAAATTTTTGGTTCCTTGGTGTAATGGTTAGCACTTTGGACTTTGAATCCAGCGATCTGAGTTCAAGTCTCAGTGGAAACTGCTTAGCTTCTTGTTTCAAGGGACAGAGATTGGCTGTTGGAATTCCCATAAAGATGCCTAAAATGTAACCTTCTCTTGCCAATTTCCACAAAGCATGTTCGTTCTCTACACCCAGAGCAGTGCTGTCGAATACATTTTTGCTCCATGGTGTAATGGTTAATAGTCTGGATTTGGAATCCAGTGAAATGTGATCAAACTCAGTTGATTCTTCTTTGCATTTTGCACCAAAGGTTCAGAGGACCTAATAAAAAGTACTTATCAAAAGAAGGGAGCCTCCAAATCTCAACTAATGAATGGATTCATACTCTGCAGCCAAGGTCAGAGCACCATCAATAGGGGAATGCAGATCGATACCCTGTATCATAAGATTGTTTTGTGTTGAAGTTGTTTAGCACCCATGAAGAATGTGACATGGTAACAGTTCCCAAGAAAACTTCAATGCACATTAAATTTGCTTTCAATAAATACATAAATGAAGCTGTCTGAGCATTATATGAGAAACAGGAAAAATGAAAAAAAAAAATATATTTTTTTTTTGTGAGGATTTGTTGGTAAATTTGTATATTCTTGAAGAGTTTTCTTGCTCAAGACTTTCGAAGCGTTATCTACTTCCCCCTTCACATAGATCAGAGCTATACTTGCAAGAGTAAAAAAGCTGTACATGGGTTTGGCACACTGCATTGCTCTGATGACCAGGGGTGCGTTTCCCGTACAACGATGCAACTCGCTGGTTTAACTACCATAGTACGATGCATCTTTAAAGAAATCAACTAGCTAGTCACTACTGTTTCCCGAAACCATGGTACCTGTGTCGCAGATCCATGGTTTGAACCACATTGGTTCTTCTTCTTCTTCTTCGATCTAATGGCGGACTGGTGCTATGAGCACATATCGCCACCTGCTGTAAATTTGGTTATTTTCTCTTTTCGACTGCGCTTTCTTAGTGACGATGTGGAGTAATTACGTTAACAACTCAACATTCATGCTTTGCACAATAAAATATATACATATATAAACACAATGTTGTCTTCTCTGATCCCAAAATCTATAACTATTAATTTCATAATTTCATATTTATTAATTTCTTATTGAATATTGATAGATCAGCACAATTAAAATGAAAATAAATGATGGGTTTTAAAAACACTGTGATTGTTATATTATGGACACCTGTTGCATATTTTGCTTAAGATCATTAGCCTACCTATTTAAGTCCCCTTGCCATACAGCTATGTGTTCATATGACCTGTCTGAAAATGACGCGAAAACCACAATTTTCAAAAAATGAAGTTACAATTCTTTTGGAGGAGGTGGAGAATAATAAAATCCAGCTATTTTCAAAGCTGAAAAATTGTGTTACAAATGCTGATAAAAAAAATCCTGGGCAGAAATCACCCAAAATATAAATGCTGCTGGCTATGGTTATGAGCGCAGCCCAGAAGAAGTTAGAAAAAAGTGGACGGACTTCGCAAGTGTGACAAAACGGAGGGCTGCAGCACGTAGAAGGGAAGCAAAAAAGACTGGTGGGGGTATCAACTCCGTTCCTCCTCTGACTGCAGAGGAAGAGAAAGTTTTGGCCATCCTGGGGCCTGAGGCATTGGAAGGGATCCCTGGAGGCATAGATGCAACCAGGCCTTTGAATTCAAAGTTGAGCCCTGGAACATCAGGCCCCTTCCACCCTGGCCCTGGAACATCAGGCCCCTTCCACCCTGGCCCTGGAACATCAGGCCCCCTTCAACCTGCCCCTCTAACATCAGGCCCCCTTCAACCTGCCCCTGTAACATCAGCAATGAGTCCTGGTCTTGGGCTATTGCTCCCTTCTCCTGACTCCCCTCAGTCTGAGGCCTCCTCATGTGCTGGGCAACGTCGTTCTGGCATTCCAGAAAACCAGCCATTAATCTCCCACCAAAGGAGAAACAGGGGACGTTGTGGCTGCAGTGAGAAGCTGCTTCAGTCGGAGAAGAAGAAATTATCTGAACTCCAGGGAATCAGGAGAGAACTGAGAGCCCTGAAGGAGCAGCAAGGCCAACATCATCAGGAGGTTATGGCCTATAGGAGGGCTAAATTGGAACTCCTGCAACAACAAGCCAGCAAGCCCTCTTTAACCATGTTTCTACCAACCGACAGTAAGTGAAAATTGTGTTATTTACTCAGTATGGAAAGTCAAATCATGTGTGGCTGACAGCCATGTCATCTTTTTTCTTTTCAGATCCACAGATGTAACCCTCTTTTTTTTTTTTTTTTTTTGCCTACATTGTTGGCCTTCATGCCTCCCAAAATCCAACCCCTCGTCCTTGTCGTGGGAGGTGGAAACAGACTGGTTCTGGCAAGTGGAGCTCTGGTGAAGCTGTGTGGTGCATGGCATTCAATTTATTTTTCAGTGATGAAGTTAAAACCCTTCAGCAGTTGAACTGAAATACAAATAAATAAAAAATGTTATGGCCAAATATACTCTTTTGTAATATGTATTTCAAGTGCTTTTCTAACACACTGGGCATTCAGTTTAATATGAGTTAAAGAGCATACTATTGTAACTTGACTCAAAGTAGTATATTAATGCCACATAAAAATGCAGGCATTACTGAGTGAAGCTGAAGCATGTTTACCATGCCATGTCATCCTTTATTAAATACCTGAATAATGTGACCAAGCCTGATAATGAAACATATGGAATGTAACTTTTATTTTGAAGTGGTAAGCTACCATCACATAAATAAACCATAAAGTAAATAAAAATTTTGTTAATTCACAAAATTAATATCATCAAAGACAATATAAGCCAAACATAACACAAAACACTCTTAAGTACTTAGACCATTCTTAAGAGAAGAATGAAAAATATGAAATAACAGAAAGACAACAGCCTATTTTAAACCAAATCAATATATACAATATATTAATGTTGTACCATATTACTATAACAAATCAAAGATGGTAATAATGAATTGTAGTAATTAAATTCATTTAGAATGATTATTAGCTAAGGTGTTTCTATTAACTCAAAAGCAGGTGTACTAATGCCTCTCTTAATAAAAGTTACACTTGTGTGTTTCAAGTGCTCAACAATGGCAGCTTTACAAAGATTCTTACAGCTGGAGCACAGAAGGCGGCTGAGAAGTCAATCAGTTTATATAAATGCCCACATAAGGACAAATTTTACCCCTCTTGACTCACTATCTGATGATGCAATTTTAAGAAAATTCCGTCTTCCAAGGACCAAGATTCTTGAATTATTTCAGATAGTGAAACCACACCTTCAGAGGGCAACAAGAAGAAACTACGCCTTAAGTCCAGAGGTGCAGTTGTTAGCTACACTGCGTTATTTTGCTGTTGGAAGTTTTATGGAGGTGGTGGGTGATGGCCTGGGGCTCAGCAAGTCTTCAGTCAGCAAAACTGTGACAACAGTAACACCTTTGCTGTTAGAGCTGATGAAGAGCATCCTGGTTTTCCCCAAAACTCCTGAGGAAATACAGCTGGCCAATCAACAATTCTATGATATTGACAACATCCCCAGAGTGATTGGCATCATTGATGGCACCCTAATCCCAGTATTAAGCCCTAAGGTAAATGAGCCCTTGTACATTTGCAGGAAGGGCTATCCAGCCATTAATGTTCAAGTAGTGTGTGATCACCAGGGAATGTTCACTGACATTGTGGCAAAATGGCCTGGAAGCACACATGACTCTTTTACATGGGCCAATTCTGCAATTTGCCAGATGGCTGAAGAAGGTGGCTTTGGTGATAGCTGGCTGCTGGGAGACAGTGGATATCCTCTTCGCCCCTACCTCTTGACACCTGTGCAGCATCCAGCCACCATTGCAGAGGAAAGGTTTAATCAGGCCCATGGAAGGACACGCTCTATAGTGGAGAGGACTATAGGACTGTGGAAACAACGTTTTAGCTGCATCAGCAAGTCCAGTGGTGGCCTAAAGCTAAACCCCACCAAAAGCTGTTCTGTTATTGTGGTTACTGCAATTCTCCACAACATTGCAGTCAGGGAAAATGTCCAGCTTCCTGAGGAGGAAGTTGGTGCCGTTGGAGCCGATGGTGAGGAAGATGCTGTTTCTGATGATGATGATGATCCTTTGAACCCACATCAAGGCAGAATGCATCCTGCAGGAGCAGAAGTCAGAGAACTTTTAATTCAGAATATGTTTGGATGGTAGGCTAATATTTTACAGTTTGGATACTGTGTTTTCTATTATTTGTTTCATTTAATCTGACATAACTTGTGTTAATAAATAATGCTGTTTATTTGCCTATGTTTCCCCCAGCAGACTTCACTTAAATACTTTTGCAAACAATAAATATGTATTTGTTTCTTATAACGCCATGAGAATATTATATTCTACTACACAAAACTGCTTATTTATAAAATGTTTCTTCATTCATTGACTATATATAAAAAATACTGTGGTTTGAGTGTGTAATATTTTAAATAGCCTATGTTAACGTATGTAAATTAGCCTACGTTTCCTTAGCGTTAAGCACTGCATATGTTGCGTATATGTGTAGGCTACAGTAGGCTACAGATACAATTTAATATTTAAGGGTAACCCCTAAAATAATTTTTGTAAAATATTGTTATATGACAATTTGTCTTTGGGAATTTAACAAAGCTACTCACTTGCACACTCACCGTTTCTTCGCACAAACGAAACCAAGCCTGCGTCCCAACCGGCAAAAATAATCCTTTCGAGTGCACTTCGAAGGAGAATAATTGCGATCGTCACGCTATTATATCGTTTTAAATAATTTGCAATAAAGAAAGCAAATTGTGTAAAACCTGAGCACCTCGACTTTAAGTCATCCAAATCACTTAAAGTGGATGGTGAAAGCTTCGAAAGAAATAGGCTATAGGGTCGATAGGTCTGAATAGAACACATCCCAGCTGCTGCGAAATCAATGACGTCGACACAACAAACAAACAAGGAACTATGCTTCTAACCACAGGTCAAGAGCTGTCGTTCCAACCACCAAAGTTTGCGATGCAGTTTGCGAATGTTCGTTTGAACTATGGTTTCGGGAAACACCAAATCGTTGGATTATGTTAGTAACGACGGAACTTGCGACCATAGATGGCTAACGATGCTTTTGGGAAACGCACCCCAGGTCAATAAGTATTTCACCATGCACTTATATAAAAAAATAGTGGGCCAATGGTGAAAAAGGATGGTTCTATGGTGTGCTGGTTAGCACTTTGGACTTTGAATCCAGCAATCTGAGTTCAAGTCTCAGTGGAACCTGCTTAGATTCTTGTTTCAAGGGACAGAGGTTGGCTGTTGGAATTCCCATAAAGATGCCTAAAATGTAACTTTCTCTTGCCAATTTCCACAAAGCATGTTCGTTCTCCACACCCAGAGCTGCTCTACCGACCGAGCTATCCAGGAATATGCTGCTTGTCACAACCCCCTGGCAGATAAAGGAAGTAAAGACAAAAACTGAATGCACCATTTTAACCTTAACATAATTTGCTGTGAAGTCTAAAATCAATAAGCATTGAGAACGTTGAGCTGCTCTTGGCAGGTAGGAATGATTTTCAAATCTTGGAAAAAAGCAGTCATCTTCCAAAACGCCAGCAGAAAGGCAAACTTTCAAAGTTCTGATACACATGTTTCTCTACTCAAAATACTGCAGTGACTCTTGAGCTGGCTAGTTAAAGCCTTTAAATTGTCAGGGGTACCAAAGCCAAAGATCCTTATGCCTGAAGTGTACGTACAGATAAAGAGGCGACTTGTGCCTTTTAGAACATTGCCCAATTCAGGCTCGAAACTAGATGCGGGTCAGCAAGGGAAATTGAAAAAAGCTTGTACAAAGATAGGGCCAAATGCATTATTAATGCATAACAGCGAAGACCACTGTAAACCAAGAGACGAAAACAAAAGCACAGCAGAGTTTGAACCTGCACTGGGAGTGCCCGAGGATTTTGTAGTCCATTACCTCAATCACTCAGCTACGACTACGCACATCTGCATGCTTTTGGCTGAATTTATAAAGCACAGGTCACCGCTGAGGTGAGGCCATGCAAACAACCAAATGAAGGATTTGGGTGAGTAGATGTGGAAAAAGTATCTTGATTTCTTTGTCTAACAGAAAATACTGCCGTGACCCGGATTCGAATCGGGGTTGCTGCGGCCACAACACAGAGTACTAACCTCCATACGATCACAGCACATCACTCGGAATGTGCTGAATTTCCCTGCTCAGACCTGCCTAAATGTAGAAAGCCTTTGGATCACTTGTCTGTGCAGTGTACATATAAAAGAAGTTCTTTAGCATATATGGACAACAATCCTTTTTTCAACTGTCATAACATTGTCACAACCATTTTCATTAACGATTACAACCCCAAGAGAGTGGGCATTGCCAAAAAATGGAAAGCAAAAGAACAGCAGCAACGTAGTCAGGAGAATTCAAATCTGCATGGGGAGACCCCAATGGATTTCTAGTCTATTGCCTTAACCACTCAGCCACAACTACAAGAAAACTGAAAAGGTTTTACATTTTTACGGTTCCTCTCATCAATGCTGCCCAATCCAAAGGTAGAACTGCTTGGCCAGGCAAAGCCTGCCAGTGGTATGTTCAATGCAGCAGCTCTGCCAGTTCGCTCTCACTTCAGCCCTCACCAAGCCCTCCAGTGGCCAATCCTAAATCCCATGGTGAAAACATTAAACAGGCATATAACACCTTTTGGAGGGTACACACATCCAAAAGATCAAGAGGTTGATCACTTAGAATGGGAAAGTTACTGCTAATTTTGGCTAACTAAAAGCTGTCAAACTATCACCCAAAAAGACACTTGAACACTGGACCCTCAGATTAAAAGTCTGACCCTCTACCGAATGAGCTGTCTGGGCTCCAGAGTTCTCATCAACCCCTCGGATATAAAGGATGTTCAGCCAGAAACGCATGGACCCAATTAACCTAAAGTTAATTCTCCACAATGTCTACAATTAATATGGATTTACATGGTTGAGTTGCTCTTGGCAGGTTAGGAAATCTCCAAACAAGTCTGGGATCCTTTCATGGAGGCTTGGCAACTCTTGTAGTCTAGAGAGCCGAGTAATTCTTACTAGAAAGTCATAATGAGAACAATTCAGCTGCACTATTCTAACAGTGCACATAACAGCTCTTTGAGTGGAGGAACATTTCATTGACATGAGTCTTGCTTCTTGTAAGGAAGACAAAGCAGTCACCTTCTAAAACGCCAGCAGAAAGGCAACCTTTCATTGTTCTGATAATCACTTTTCTCTACAAAACATAATGCAGTGACTCTTGCCTTTAAGTCATCACGCGTACCACATACGCAGATCCTAATGCCTGAAGTGTATGGACAAATAAAGAGACGACTTGTGTCTTTTAGAACATTACCCAGTTCAGGCTCGAAACGAGACACGGGTCGGCAAAGGACATTGAAAATATGCTTGTACAAAGATAGGGCCAAAGACATATTTAATGAATCTCTCTGACACCCACTGAAAATCATGAAAGGAAAACAGATGGACAGCAATTTTCAACCGTAGTTGGCAGGGTTTGAACCTGCGTGGGGAGACCCCAATGGATTTCAAGTCCATCGCCTTAACCACTCGGCCACAACTACTTGAAAGAATAAAGGAATGCATATTTTTCTCATTCCTTTTATCAATAAGGCACGTTCAAAGGGCAGCACTTTATGGCTAGGCAAAGCCTGACAGTGGTACTTTCAAAGCAGAACCTCTGCCAGTTCGCTCTCACTTCCTGGGTAAGATTGCCACCTAGTCTTCCAGGTGGCTAAACCTTAATCCAATGGTGAAGTAATTAAATAGACATGTAACAACTTTTATAGGTTAATCAAATCGAAAAGAGCAAACAGTTGGTCATTTAGTATGAGAGATCTGTAGCTATCTTAGCCTCATTACAAATTGCCAGAAGATCCCCCAAAAAGGGATTTGATACCAGAACCCAAAGTTTAATAGTCTGATGCTCTAATGACCAAACTATCCAGGAATATGCTGCTTGTCACAACCCCCTGGCAGATAAAGGAAGTAAAGACAAAAACTGAATGCAGCATTTTAACCTTAACATAATTTGCTGTGAAGTCTAAAATCAATAAGCATTGAGAACGTTGAGCTGCTCTTGGCAGGTAGGAATGATTTTCAAATCTTGGAAAAAAGCAGTCATCTTCCAAAACGCCAGCAGAAAGGCAAACTTTCAAAGTTCTGATACACATGTTTCTCTACTCAAAATACTGCAGTGACTCTTGAGCTGGCTAGTTAAAGCCTTTAAATTGTCAGGGGGTACAAAAGCCAAAGATCCTTATGCCTGAAGTGTACGTACAGATAAAGAGGCGACTTGTGCCTTTTAGAACATTGCCCAATTCAGGCTCGAAACTAGATGCGGGTCAGCAAGGGAAATTGAAAAAAGCTTGTACAAAGATAGGGCCAAAGGCATTATTAATGCATAACAGCGAAGACCACTGTAAACCAAGAGACGAAAACAAAAGCACAGCAGAGTTTGAACCTGCACAGGAGTCCCCGAGGATTTTGTAGTCCATTGCCTCAACCACTCAGCCGCGACTACGCACAACTGCATGCTTTTGGCTGAATTTATAAAGCACAGGTCACCGCTGAGGAGAGGCCATGCAAACAACCAAATGAAGGATTTGGGTGAGTAGATGTGGAAAAAGTATCTTGATTTTTTTTGTCTAACAGAAAACACTGCCGTGACCCGGATTCGAACCGGGGTTGCTGCGGCCACAACGCAGAGTACTAACCTCTATACGATCACGGCGCATCACTCGGAATGTGCTGAACTTCACTGCTCAGACCTGCCTAAATGTAGAAAGCCTTTGGATCACTTGTCTGTGCAGTGTACATATAAAAGAAGTTCTTTAGCATATATGGACAACAATCCTTTTTTCAACTGTCATAACATTGTCACAACCATTTTCATTAACGATTACAACCCCAAGAGAGTGGGCATTGCCAAAAAATGGAAAGCAAAAGAACAGCAGCAACGTAGTCAGGAGAATTCAAATCTGCATGGGGAGACCCCAATGGATTTCTAGTCTATTGCCTTAACCACTCAGCCACAACTACAAGAAAACTGAAAAGGTTTTACATTTTTACGGTTCCTCTCATCAATGCTGCCCAATCCAAAGGTAGAACTGCTTGGCCAGGCAAAGCCTGCCAGTGGTATGTTCAATGCAGCAACTCTGCCAGTTCAGCTCTCACTTCAGCCCTCACCAAGCCCTCCAGTGGCCAATCCTAAATCCCATGGTGAAAACATTAAACAGGCATATAACACCTTTTGGAGGGTACACACATCCAAAAGATCAAGAGGTTGATCACTTAGAATGGGAAAGTTACTGCTAATTTTGGCTCACTAAAAGCTGTCAAACTATCACCCAAAAAGACACTTGAACACTGGACCCTCAGATTAAAAGTCTGACCCTCTACCGAATGAGCTGTCTGGGCTCCAGAGTTCTCATCAACCCCCTCGGATATAAAGGATGTTCAGCCAGAAACGCATGGACCCAATTAACCTAAAGTTAATTCTCCACAATGTCTACAATTAATATGGATTTACATGGTTGAGTTGCTCTTGGCAGGTTAGGAAATCTCCAAACAAGTCTGGGATCCTTTCATGGAGGCTTGGCAACTCTTGTAGTCTAGAGAGCCGAGTAATTCTTACTAGAAAGTCATAATGAGAACAATTCAGCTGCACTATTCTAACAGTGCACATAACAGCTCTTTGAGTGGAGGAACATTTCATTGACATGAGTCTTGCTTCTTGTAAGGAAGACAAAGCAGTCACCTTCTAAAACGCCAGCAGAAAGGCAACCTTTCATTGTTCTGATAATCACTTTTCTCTACAAAACATAATGCAGTGACTCTTGCCTTTAAGTCATCACACGTACCACATACGCAGATCCTAATGCCTGAAGTGTATGGACAAATAAAGAGACGACTTGTGTCTTTTAGAACATTACCCAGTTCAGGCTCGAAACGAGACACGGGTCGGCAAAGGAAATTGAAAATATGCTTGTACAAAGATAGGGCCAAAGACATAATTAATGAATCTCTCTGACACCCACTGAAAATCATGAAAGGAAAACAGATGGACAGCAATTTTCAACCGTAGTTGGCAGGGTTTGAACCTGCGTGGGGAGACCCCAATGGATTTCAAGTCCATCGCCTTAACCACTCGGCCACAACTACTTGAAAGGATAAAGGAATGCATATTTTTCTCATTCCTTTTATCAATAAGGCACGTTCAAAGGGCAGCACTTTATGGCTAGGCAAAGCCTGACAGTGGTACTTTCAAAGCAGAACCTCTGCCAGTTCGCTCTCACTTCCTGGGTAAGATTGCCACCTAGTCTTCCAGGTGGCTAAACCTTAATCCAATGGTGAAATAATTAAATAGACATGTAACAACTTTTGTAGGTTAATCAAATCGAAAAGAGCAAACAGTTGGTCATTTAGTATGAGAGATCTGTAGCTATCTTAGCCTCATTACAAATTGCCAGAAGATCCCCCAAAAGGGACTTGATACCAGAACCCAAAGTTTAATAGTCTGATGCTCTAACGACCAAACTATCCAGGAATATGCTGCTTGTCACAACCCCTGGCAGATAAAGGAAGTAAAGACAAAAACTGAATGCACCATTTTAACCTTAACATAATTTGCTGTGAAGTCTAAAATCAATAAGCATTGAGAACGTTGAGCTGCTCTTGGCAGGTAGGAATGATTTTCAAATCTTGGAAAAAAGCAGTCATCTTCCAAAACGCCAGCAGAAAGGCAAACTTTCAAAGTTCTGATACACATGTTTCTCTACTCAAAATACTGCAGTGACTCTTGAGCTGGCTAGTTAAAGCCTTTAAATTGTCAGGGGTACCAAAGCCAAAGATCCTTATGCCTGAAGTGTACGTTACAGATAAAGAGGCGACTTGTGCCTTTTAGAACATTGCCCAAATCAGGCTCGAAACTAGATGCTTGGTCAGCAAGGGAAATTGAAAAAAGCTTGTACAAAGATAGGGCCAAAGGCATTATTAATGCATAACAGCGAAGACCACTGTAAACCAAGAGACGAAAACAAAAGCACAGCAGAGTTTGAACCTGCACAGGGAGTCCCCGAGGATTTTGTAGTCCATTGCCTCAACCACTCAGCCGCGAATACGTACAACTGCAAGCTTTTGGCTGAATTTATAAAGCACAGGTCACCGCTGAGGAGACGCCATGCAAACAACCAAATGAAGGATTTGGGTGAGTAGATGTGGAAAAAGTATCTTGATTTTTTTGTCTAACTGAAAATTCTGCCGTGACCGGATTCGAACCGGGGTTGCTGCGGCCACAACGCAGAGTACTAACCTCTATCACGATCACGGCAGCATCACTCGGAATGTGCTGAACTTCACTGCTCAGACCTGCCTAAATGTAGAAAGCCTTTGGATCACTTGTCTGTGCAGTGTACATATAAAAGAAGTTCTTTAGCATATATGGACAACAATCCTTTTTTCAACTGTCATAACATTGTCACAACCATTTTCATTAACGATTACAACCCCAAGAGAGTGGGCATTGCCAAAAAATGGAAAGCAAAAGAACAGCAGCAACGTAGTCAGGAGAATTCAAATCTGCATGGGGAGACCCCAATGGATTTCTAGTCTATTGCCTTAACCACTCAGCCACAACTACAAGAAAACTGAAAAGGTTTTACATTTTTACGGTTCCTCTCATCAATGCTGCCCAATCCAAAGGTAGAACTGCTTGGCCAGGCAAAGCCTGCCAGTGGTATGTTCAATGCAGCAACTCTGCCAGTTCGCTCTCACTTCAGCCCTCACCAAGCCCTCCAGTGGCCAATCCTAAATCCCATGGTGAAAACATTAAACAGGCATATAACACCTTTTGGAGGGTACACACATCCAAAAGATCAAGAGGTTGATCACTTAGAATGGGAAAGTTACTGCTAATTTTGGCTCACTAAAAGCTGTCAAACTATCACCCAAAAAGACACTTGAACACTGGACCCTCAGATTAAAAGTCTGACCCTCTACCGAATGAGCTGTCTGGGCTCCAGAGTTCTCATCAACCCCTCGGATATAAAGGATGTTCAGCCAGAAACGCATGGACCCAATTAACCTAAAGTTAATTCTCCACAATGTCTACAATTAATATGGATTTACATGGTTGAGTTGCTCTTGGCAGGTTAGGAAATCTCCAAACAAGTCTGGGATCCTTTCATGGAGGCTTGGCAACTCTTGTAGTCTAGAGAGCCGAGTAATTCTTACTAGAAAGTCATAATGAGAACAATTCAGCTGCACTATTCTAACAGTGCACATAACAGCTCTTTGAGTGGAGGAACATTTCATTGACATGAGTCTTGCTTCTTGTAAGGAAGACAAAGCAGTCACCTTCTAAAACGCCAGCAGAAAGGCAACCTTTCATTGTTCTGATAATCACTTTTCTCTACAAAACATAATGCAGTGACTCTTGCCTTTAAGTCATCACACGTACCACATACGCAGATCCTAATGCCTGAAGTGTATGGACAAATAAAGAGACGACTTGTGTCTTTTAGAACATTACCCAGTTCAGGCTCGAAACGAGACACGGGTCGGCAAAGGAAATTGAAAATATGCTTGTACAAAGATAGGGCCAAAGACATAATTAATGAATCTCTCTGACACCCACTGAAAATCATGAAAGGAAAACAGACGGACAGCAACTTTCAACCGTAGTTGGCAGGGTTTGAACCTGCGTGGGGAGACCCCAATGGATTTCAAGTCCATCGCCTTAACCACTCGGCCACAACTACTTGAAAGGATAAAGGAATGCATATTTTTCTCATTCCTTTTATCAATAAGGCACGTTCAAAGGGCAGCACTTTATGGCTAGGCAAAGCCTGACAGTGGTACTTTCAAAGCAGAACCTCTGCCAGTTCGCTCTCACTTCCTGGGTAAGATTGCCACCTAGTCTTCCAGGTGGCTAAACCTTAATCCAATGGTGAAATAATTAAATAGACATGTAACAACTTTTGTAGGTTAATCAAATCGAAAAGAGCAAACAGTTGGTCATTTAGTATGAGAGATCTGTAGCTATCTTAGCCTCATTACAAATTGCCAGAAGATCCCCCAAAAAGGGACTTGATACCAGAACCCAAAGTTTAATAGTCTGATGCTCTAACGACCAAACTATCCAGGAATATGCTGCTTGTCACAACCCCCTGGCAGATAAAGGAAGTAAAGACAAAAACTGAATGCACCATTTTAACCTTAACATAATTTGCTGTGAAGTCTAAAATCAATAAGCATTGAGAACGTTGAGCTGCTCTTGGCAGGTAGGAATGATTTTCAAATCTTGGAAAAAAGCAGTCATCTTCCAAAACGCCAGCAGAAACGCAAACTTTCAAAGTTCTGATACACATGTTTCTCTACTCAAAATACTGCAGTGACTCTTGAGCTGGCTAGTTAAAGCCTTTAAATTGTCAGGGGGTACCAAAGCCAAAGATCCTTATGCCTGAAGTGTACGTACAGATAAAGAGGCGACTTGTGCCTTTTAGAACATTGCCCAAATCAGGCTCGAAACTAGATGCGGGTCAGCAAGGGAAATTGAAAAAAGCTTGTACAAAGATAGGGCCAAAGGCATTATTAATGCATAACAGCGAAGACCACTGTAAACCAAGAGACGAAAACAAAAGCACAGCAGAGTTTGAACCTGCACAGGGAGTCCCCGAGGATTTTGTAGTCCATTGCCTCAACCACTCAGCCGCGAATACGTACAACTGCAAGCTTTTGGCTGAATTTATAAAGCACAGGTCACCGCTGAGGAGACGCCATGCAAACAACCAAATGAAGGATTTGGGTGAGTAGATGTGGAAAAAGTATCTTGATTTTTTTGTCTAACTGAAAATTCTGCCGTGACCGGATTCGAACCGGGGTTGCTGCGGCCACAACGCAGAGTACTAACCTCTATACGATCACGGCAGCATCACTCGGAATGTGCTGAACTTCACTGCTCAGACCTGCCTAAATGTAGAAAGCCTTTGGATCACTTGTCTGTGCAGTGTACATATAAAAGAAGTTCTTTAGCATATATGGACAACAATCCTTTTTTCAACTGTCATAACATTGTCACAACCATTTTCATTAACGATTACAACCCCAAGAGAGTGGGCATTGCCAAAAAATGGAAAGCAAAAGAACAGCAGCAACGTAGTCAGGAGAATTCAAATCTGCATGGGGAGACCCCAATGGATTTCTAGTCTATTGCCTTAACCACTCAGCCACAACTACAAGAAAACTGAAAAGGTTTTACATTTTTACGGTTCCTCTCATCAATGCTGCCCAATCCAAAGGTAGAACTGCTTGGCCAGGCAAAGCCTGCCAGTGGTATGTTCAATGCAGCAACTCTGCCAGTTCGCTCTCACTTCAGCCCTCACCAAGCCCTCCAGTGGCCAATCCTAAATCCCATGGTGAAAACATTAAACAGGCATATAACACCTTTTGGAGGGTACACACATCCAAAAGATCAAGAGGTTGATCACTTAGAATGGGAAAGTTACTGCTAATTTTGGCTCACTAAAAGCTGTCAAACTATCACCCAAAAGACACTTGAACACTGGACCCTCAGATTAAAAGTCTGACCCTCTACCGAATGAGCTGTCTGGGCTCCAGAGTTCTCATCAACCCCTCGGATATAAAGGATGTTCAGCCAGAAACGCATGGACCCAATTAACCTAAAGTTAATTCTCCACAATGTCTACAATTAATATGGATTTACATGGTTGAGTTGCTCTTGGCAGGTTAGGAAATCTCCAAACAAGTCTGGGATCCTTTCATGGAGGCTTGGCAACTCTTGTAGTCTAGAGAGCCGAGTAATTCTTACTAGAAAGTCATAATGAGAACAATTCAGCTGCACTATTCTAACAGTGCACATAACAGCTCTTTGAGTGGAGGAACATTTCATTGACATGAGTCTTGCTTCTTGTAAGGAAGACAAAGCAGTCACCTTCTAAAACGCCAGCAGAAAGGCAACCTTTCATTGTTCTGATAATCACTTTTCTCTACAAAACATAATGCAGTGACTCTTGCCTTTAAGTCATCACACGTACCACATACGCAGATCCTAATGCCTGAAGTGTATGGACAAATAAAGAGACGACTTGTGTCTTTTAGAACATTACCCAGTTCAGGCTCGAAACGAGACACGGGTCGGCAAAGGAAATTGAAAATATGCTTGTACAAAGATAGGGCCAAAGACATAATTAATGAATCTCTCTGACACCCACTGAAAATCATGAAAGGAAAACAGATGGACAGCAACTTTCAACCGTAGTTGGCAGGGTTTGAACCTGCGTGGGGAGACCCCAATGGATTTCAAGTCCATCGCCTTAACCACTCGGCCACAACTACTTGAAAGGATAAAGGAATGCATATTTTTCTCATTCCTTTTATCAATAAGGCACGTTCAAAGGGCAGCACTTTATGGCTAGGCAAAGCCTGACAGTGGTACTTTCAAAGCAGAACCTCTGCCAGTTCGCTCTCACTTCCTGGGTAAGATTGCCACCTAGTCTTCCAGGTGGCTAAACCTTAATCCAATGGTGAAATAATTAAATAGACATGTAACAACTTTTGTAGGTTAATCAAATCGAAAAGAGCAAACAGTTGGTCATTTAGTATGAGAGATCTGTAGCTATCTTAGCCTCATTACAAATTGCCAGAAGATCCCCCAAAAGGGACTTGATACCAGAACCCAAAGTTTAATAGTCTGATGCTCTAACGACCAAACTATCCAGGAATATGCTGCTTGTCACAACCCCTGGCAGATAAAGGAAGTAAAGACAAAAACTGAATGCACCATTTTAACCTTAACATAATTTGCTGTGAAGTCTAAAATCAATAAGCATTGAGAACGTTGAGCTGCTCTTGGCAGGTAGGAATGATTTTCAAATCTTGGAAAAAAGCAGTCATCTTCCAAAACGCCAGCAGAAAGCGCAAACTTTCAAAGTTCTGATACACATGTTTCTCTACTCAAAATACTGCAGTGACTCTTGAGCTGGCTAGTTAAAGCCTTTAAATTGTCAGGGGTACCAAAGCCAAAGATCCTTATGCCTGAAGTGTACGTACAGATAAAGAGGCGACTTGTGCCTTTTAGAACATTGCCCAAATCAGGCTCGAAACTAGATGCTTGGTCAGCAAGGGAAATTGAAAAAAGCTTGTACAAAGATAGGGCCAAAGGCATTATTAATGCATAACAGCGAAGACCACTGTAAACCAAGAGACGAAAACAAAAGCACAGCAGAGTTTGAACCTGCACAGGGAGTCCCGAGGATTTTGTAGTCCATTGCCTCAACCACTCAGCCGCGAATACGTACAACTGCAAGCTTTTGGCTGAATTTATAAAGCACAGGTCACCGCTGAGGAGACGCCATGCAAACAACCAAATGAAGGATTTGGGTGAGTAGATGTGGAAAAAGTATCTTGATTTTTTTGTCTAACTGAAAATTCTGCCGTGACCCGGATTCGAACCGGGGTTGCTGCGGCCACAACGCAGAGTACTAACCTCTATACGATCACGGCGCATCACTCGGAATGTGCTGAACTTCACTGCTCAGACCTGCCTAAATGTAGAAAGCCTTTGGATCACTTGTCTGTGCAGTGTACATATAAAAGAAGTTCTTTAGCATATATGGACAACAATCCTTTTTTCAACTGTCATAACATTGTCACAACCATTTTCATTAACGATTACAACCCCAAGAGAGTGGGCATTGCCAAAAAATGGAAAGCAAAAGAACAGCAGCAACGTAGTCAGGAGAATTCAAATCTGCATGGGGAGACCCCAATGGATTTCTAGTCTATTGCCTTAACCACTCAGCCACAACTACAAGAAAACTGAAAAGGTTTTACATTTTTACGGTTCCTCTCATCAATGCTGCCCAATCCAAAGGTAGAACTGCTTGGCCAGGCAAAGCCTGCCAGTGGTATGTTCAATGCAGCAACTCTGCCAGTTCGCTCTCACTTCAGCCCTCACCAAGCCCTCCAGTGGCCAATCCTAAATCCCATGGTGAAAACATTAAACAGGCATATAACACCTTTTGGAGGGTACACACATCCAAAAGATCAAGAGGTTGATCACTTAGAATGGGAAAGTTACTGCTAATTTTGGCTCACTAAAAGCTGTCAAACTATCACCCAAAAAGACACTTGAACACTGGACCCTCAGATTAAAAGTCTGACCCTCTACCGAATGAGCTGTCTGGGCTCCAGAGTTCTCATCAACCCCCTCGGATATAAAGGATGTTCAGCCAGAAACGCATGGACCCAATTAACCTAAAGTTAATTCTCCACAATGTCTACAATTAATATGGATTTACATGGTTGAGTTGCTCTTGGCAGGTTAGGAAATCTCCAAACAAGTCTGGGATCCTTTCATGGAGGCTTGGCAACTCTTGTAGTCTAGAGAGCCGAGTAATTCTTACTAGAAAGTCATAATGAGAACAATTCAGCTGCACTATTCTAACAGTGCACATAACAGCTCTTTGAGTGGAGGAACATTTCATTGACATGAGTCTTGCTTCTTGTAAGGAAGACAAAGCAGTCACCTTCTAAAACGCCAGCAGAAAGGCAACCTTTCATTGTTCTGATAATCACTTTTCTCTACAAAACATAATGCAGTGACTCTTGCCTTTAAGTCATCACACGTACCACATACGCAGATCCTAATGCCTGAAGTGTATGGACAAATAAAGAGACGACTTGTGTCTTTTAGAACATTACCCAGTTCAGGCTCGAAACGAGACACGAGTCGGCAAAGGAAATTGAAAATATGCTTGTACAAAGATAGGGCCAAAGACATAATTAATGAATCTCTCTGACACCCACTGAAAATCATGAAAGGAAAACAGATGGACAGCAATTTTCAACCGTAGTTGGCAGGGTTTGAACCTGCGTGGGGAGACCCCAATGGATTTCAAGTCCATCGCCTTAACCACTCGGCCACAACTACTTGAAAGGATAAAGGAATGCATATTTTTCTCATTCCTTTTATCAATAAGGCACGTTCAAAGGGCAGCACTTTATGGCTAGGCAAAGCCTGACAGTGGTACTTTCAAAGCAGAACCTCTGCCAGTTCGCTCTCACTTCCTGGGTAAGATTGCCACCTAGTCTTCCAGGTGGCTAAACCTTAATCCAATGGTGAAATAATTAAATAGACATGTAACAACTTTTGTAGGTTAATCAAATCGAAAAGAGCAAACAGTTGGTCATTTAGTATGAGAGATCTGTAGCTATCTTAGCCTCATTACAAATTGCCAGAAGATCCCCCAAAAGGGACTTGATACCAGAACCCAAAGTTTAATAGTCTGATGCTCTAACGACCAAACTATCCAGGAATATGCTGCTTGTCACAACCCCTGGCAGATAAAGGAAGTAAAGACAAAAACTGAATGCACCATTTTAACCTTAACATAATTTGCTGTGAAGTCTAAAATCAATAAGCATTGAGAACGTTGAGCTGCTCTTGGCAGGTAGGAATGATTTTCAAATCTTGGAAAAAAGCAGTCATCTTCCAAAACGCCAGCAGAAAGCGCAAACTTTCAAAGTTCTGATACACATGTTTCTCTACTCAAAATACTGCAGTGACTCTTGAGCTGGCTAGTTAAAGCCTTTAAATTGTCAGGGGTACCAAAGCCAAAGATCCTTATGCCTGAAGTGTACGTACAGATAAAGAGGCGACTTGTGCCTTTTAGAACATTGCCCAAATCAGGCTCGAAACTAGATGCTGGGTCAGCAAGGGAAATTGAAAAAAGCTTGTACAAAGATAGGGCCAAAGGCATTATTAATGCATAACAGCGAAGACCACTGTAAACCAAGAGACGAAAACAAAAGCACAGCAGAGTTTGAACCTGCACAGGGAGTCCCCGAGGATTTTGTAGTCCATTGCCTCAACCACTCAGCCGCGAATACGTACAACTGCAAGCTTTTGGCTGAATTTATAAAGCACAGGTCACCGCTGAGGAGACGCCATGCAAACAACCAAATGAAGGATTTGGGTGAGTAGATGTGGAAAAAGTATCTTGATTTTTTTGTCTAACTGAAAATTCTGCCGTGACCCGGATTCGAACCGGGGTTGCTGCGGCCACAACGCAGAGTACTAACCTCTATACGATCACGGCAGCATCACTCGGAATGTGCTGAACTTCACTGCTCAGACCTGCCTAAATGTAGAAAGCCTTTGGATCACTTGTCTGTGCAGTGTACATATAAAAGAAGTTCTTTAGCATATATGGACAACAATCCTTTTTCAACTGTCATAACATTGTCACAACCATTTTCATTAACGATTACAACCCCAAGAGAGTGGGCATTGCCAAAAATGGAAAGCAAAAGAACAGCAGCAACGTAGTCAGGAGAATTCAAATCTGCATGGGGAGACCCCAATGGATTTCTAGTCTATTGCCTTAACCACTCAGCCACAACTACAAGAAAACTGAAAAGGTTTTACATTTTTACGGTTCCTCTCATCAATGCTGCCCAATCCAAAGGTAGAACTGCTTGGCCAGGCAAAGCCTGCCAGTGGTATGTTCAATGCAGCAACTCTGCCAGTTCGCTCTCACTTCAGCCCTCACCAAGCCCTCCAGTGGCCAATCCTAAATCCCATGGTGAAAACATTAAACAGGCATATAACACCTTTTGGAGGGTACACACATCCAAAAGATCAAGAGGTTGATCACTTAGAATGGGAAAGTTACTGCTAATTTTGGCTCACTAAAAGCTGTCAAACTATCACCCAAAAAGACACTTGAACACTGGACCCTCAGATTAAAAGTCTGACCCTCTACCGAATGAGCTGTCTGGGCTCCAGAGTTCTCATCAACCCCTCGGATATAAAGGATGTTCAGCCAGAAACGCATGGACCCAATTAACCTAAAGTTAATTCTCCACAATGTCTACAATTAATATGGATTTACATGGTTGAGTTGCTCTTGGCAGGTTAGGAAATCTCCAAACAAGTCTGGGATCCTTTCATGGAGGCTTGGCAACTCTTGTAGTCTAGAGAGCCGAGTAATTCTTACTAGAAAGTCATAATGAGAACAATTCAGCTGCACTATTCTAACAGTGCACATAACAGCTCTTTGAGTGGAGGAACATTTCATTGACATGAGTCTTGCTTCTTGTAAGGAAGACAAAGCAGTCACCTTCTAAAACGCCAGCAGAAAGGCAACCTTTCATTGTTCTGATAATCACTTTTCTCTACAAAACATAATGCAGTGACTCTTGCCTTTAAGTCATCACACGTACCACATACGCAGATCCTAATGCCTGAAGTGTATGGACAAATAAAGAGACGACTTGTGTCTTTTAGAACATTACCCAGTTCAGGCTCGAAACGAGACACGGGTCGGCAAAGGAAATTGAAAATATGCTTGTACAAAGATAGGGCCAAAGACATAATTAATGAATCTCTCTGACACCCACTGAAAATCATGAAAGGAAAACAGATGGACAGCAACTTTCAACCGTAGTTGGCAGGGTTTGAACCTGCGTGGGGAGACCCCAATGGATTTCAAGTCCATCGCCTTAACCACTCGGCCACAACTACTTGAAAGGATAAAGGAATGCATATTTTTCTCATTCCTTTTATCAATAAGGCACGTTCAAAGGGCAGCACTTTATGGCTAGGCAAAGCCTGACAGTGGTACTTTCAAAGCAGAACCTCTGCCAGTTCGCTCTCACTTCCTGGGTAAGATTGCCACCTAGTCTTCCAGGTGGCTAAACCTTAATCCAATGGTGAAATAATTAAATAGACATGTAACAACTTTTGTAGGTTAATCAAATCGAAAAGAGCAAACAGTTGGTCATTTAGTATGAGAGATCTGTAGCTATCTTAGCCTCATTACAAATTGCCAGAAGATCCCCAAAAAGGGACTTGATACCAGAACCCAAAGTTTAATAGTCTGATGCTCTAACGACCAAACTATCCAGGAATATGCTGCTTGTCACAACCCCTGGCAGATAAAGGAAGTAAAGACAAAAACTGAATGCACCATTTTAACCTTAACATAATTTGCTGTGAAGTCTAAAATCAATAAGCATTGAGAACGTTGAGCTGCTCTTGGCAGGTAGGAATGATTTTCAAATCTTGGAAAAAAGCAGTCATCTTCCAAAACGCCAGCAGAAAGCGCAAACTTTCAAAGTTCTGATACACATGTTTCTCTACTCAAAATACTGCAGTGACTCTTGAGCTGGCTAGTTAAAGCCTTTAAATTGTCAGGGGTACCAAAGCCAAAGATCCTTATGCCTGAAGTGTACGTTACAGATAAAGAGGCGACTTGTGCCTTTTAGAACATTGCCCAAATCAGGCTCGAAACTAGATGCTGGTCAGCAAGGGAAATTGAAAAAAGCTTGTACAAAGATAGGGCCAAAGGCATTATTAATGCATAACAGCGAAGACCACTGTAAACCAAGAGACGAAAACAAAAGCACAGCAGAGTTTGAACCTGCACAGGGAGTCCCCGAGGATTTTGTAGTCCATTGCCTCAACCACTCAGCCGCGAATACGTACAACTGCAAGCTTTTGGCTGAATTTATAAAGCACAGGTCACCGCTGAGGAGACGCCATGCAAACAACCAAATGAAGGATTTGGGTGAGTAGATGTGGAAAAAGTATCTTGATTTTTTGTCTAACTGAAAATTCTGCCGTGACCGGATTCGAACCGGGGTTGCTGCGGCCACAACGCAGAGTACTAACCTCTATACGATCACGGCGCATCACTCGGAATGTGCTGAACTTCACTGCTCAGACCTGCCTAAATGTAGAAAGCCTTTGGATCACTTGTCTGTGCAGTGTACATATAAAAGAAGTTCTTTAGCATATATGGACAACAATCCTTTTTCAACTGTCATAACATTGTCACAACCATTTTCATTAACGATTACAACCCCAAGAGAGTGGGCATTGCCAAAAATGGAAAGCAAAAGAACAGCAGCAACGTAGTCAGGAGAATTCAAATCTGCATGGGGAGACCCCAATGGATTTCTAGTCTATTGCCTTAACCACTCAGCCACAACTACAAGAAAACTGAAAAGGTTTTACATTTTTACGGTTCCTCTCATCAATGCTGCCCAATCCAAAGGTAGAACTGCTTGGCCAGGCAAAGCCTGCCAGTGGTATGTTCAATGCAGCAACTCTGCCAGTTCGCTCTCACTTCAGCCCTCACCAAGCCCTCCAGTGGCCAATCCTAAATCCCATGGTGAAAACATTAAACAGGCATATAACACCTTTTGGAGGGTACACACATCCAAAAGATCAAGAGGTTGATCACTTAGAATGGGAAAGTTACTGCTAATTTTGGCTCACTAAAAGCTGTCAAACTATCACCCAAAAAGACACTTGAACACTGGACCCTCAGATTAAAAGTCTGACCCTCTACCGAATGAGCTGTCTGGGCTCCAGAGTTCTCATCAACCCCTCGGATATAAAGGATGTTCAGCCAGAAACGCATGGACCCAATTAACCTAAAGTTAATTCTCCACAATGTCTACAATTAATATGGATTTACATGGTTGAGTTGCTCTTGGCAGGTTAGGAAATCTCCAAACAAGTCTGGGATCCTTTCATGGAGGCTTGGCAACTCTTGTAGTCTAGAGAGCCGAGTAATTCTTACTAGAAAGTCATAATGAGAACAATTCAGCTGCACTATTCTAACAGTGCACATAACAGCTCTTTGAGTGGAGGAACATTTCATTGACATGAGTCTTGCTTCTTGTAAGGAAGACAAAGCAGTCACCTTCTAAAACGCCAGCAGAAAGGCAACCTTTCATTGTTCTGATAATCACTTTTCTCTACAAAACATAATGCAGTGACTCTTGCCTTTAAGTCATCACACGTACCACATACGCAGATCCTAATGCCTGAAGTGTATGGACAAATAAAGAGACGACTTGTGTCTTTTAGAACATTACCCAGTTCAGGCTCGAAACGAGACACGGGTCGGCAAAGGAAATTGAAAATATGCTTGTACAAAGATAGGGCCAAAGACATAATTAATGAATCTCTCTGACACCCACTGAAAATCATGAAAGGAAAACAGACGGACAGCAACTTTCAACCGTAGTTGGCAGGGTTTGAACCTGCGTGGGGAGACCCCAATGGATTTCAAGTCCATCGCCTTAACCACTCGGCCACAACTACTTGAAAGGATAAAGGAATGCATATTTTTCTCATTCCTTTTATCAATAAGGCACGTTCAAAGGGCAGCACTTTATGGCTAGGCAAAGCCTGACAGTGGTACTTTCAAAGCAGAACCTCTGCCAGTTCGCTCTCACTTCCTGGGTAAGATTGCCACCTAGTCTTCCAGGTGGCTAAACCTTAATCCAATGGTGAAATAATTAAATAGACATGTAACAACTTTTGTAGGTTAATCAAATCGAAAAGAGCAAACAGTTGGTCATTTAGTATGAGAGATCTGTAGCTATCTTAGCCTCATTACAAATTGCCAGAAGATCCCCAAAAAGGGACTTGATACCAGAACCCAAAGTTTAATAGTCTGATGCTCTAACGACCAAACTATCCAGGAATATGCTGCTTGTCACAACCCCTGGCAGATAAAGGAAGTAAAGACAAAAACTGAATGCACCATTTTAACCTTAACATAATTTGCTGTGAAGTCTAAAATCAATAAGCATTGAGAACGTTGAGCTGCTCTTGGCAGGTAGGAATGATTTTCAAATCTTGGAAAAAAGCAGTCATCTTCCAAAACGCCAGCAGAAAGCGCAAACTTTCAAAGTTCTGATACACATGTTTCTCTACTCAAAATACTGCAGTGACTCTTGAGCTGGCTAGTTAAAGCCTTTAAATTGTCAGGGGTACCAAAGCCAAAGATCCTTATGCCTGAAGTGTACGTTACAGATAAAGAGGCGACTTGTGCCTTTTAGAACATTGCCCAAATCAGGCTCGAAACTAGATGCTGGTCAGCAAGGGAAATTGAAAAAGCTTGTACAAAGATAGGGCCAAAGGCATTATTAATGCATAACAGCGAAGACCACTGTAAACCAAGAGACGAAAACAAAAGCACAGCAGAGTTTGAACCTGCACAGGGAGTCCCCGAGGATTTTGTAGTCCATTGCCTCAACCACTCAGCCGCGAATACGTACAACTGCAAGCTTTTGGCTGAATTTATAAAGCACAGGTCACCGCTGAGGAGACGCCATGCAAACAACCAAATGAAGGATTTGGGTGAGTAGATGTGGAAAAAGTATCTTGATTTTTTGTCTAACTGAAAATTCTGCCGTGACCCGGATTCGAACCGGGGTTGCTGCGGCCACAACGCAGAGTACTAACCTCTATACGATCACGGCAGCATCACTCGGAATGTGCTGAACTTCACTGCTCAGACCTGCCTAAATGTAGAAAGCCTTTGGATCACTTGTCTGTGCAGTGTACATATAAAAGAAGTTCTTTAGCATATATGGACAACAATCCTTTTTTCAACTGTCATAACATTGTCACAACCATTTTCATTAACGATTACAACCCCAAGAGAGTGGGCATTGCCAAAAATGGAAAGCAAAAGAACAGCAGCAACGTAGTCAGGAGAATTCAAATCTGCATGGGGAGACCCCAATGGATTTCTAGTCTATTGCCTTAACCACTCAGCCACAACTACAAGAAAACTGAAAAGGTTTTACATTTTTACGGTTCCTCTCATCAATGCTGCCCAATCCAAAGGTAGAACTGCTTGGCCAGGCAAAGCCTGCCAGTGGTATGTTCAATGCAGCAACTCTGCCAGTTCAGCTCTCACTTCAGCCCTCACCAAGCCCTCCAGTGGCCAATCCTAAATCCCATGGTGAAAACATTAAACAGGCATATAACACCTTTTGGAGGGTACACACATCCAAAAGATCAAGAGGTTGATCACTTAGAATGGGAAAGTTACTGCTAATTTTGGCTCACTAAAAGCTGTCAAACTATCACCCAAAAAGACACTTGAACACTGGACCCTCAGATTAAAAGTCTGACCCTCTACCGAATGAGCTGTCTGGGCTCCAGAGTTCTCATCAACCCCTCGGATATAAAGGATGTTCAGCCAGAAACGCATGGACCCAATTAACCTAAAGTTAATTCTCCACAATGTCTACAATTAATATGGATTTACATGGTTGAGTTGCTCTTGGCAGGTTAGGAAATCTCCAAACAAGTCTGGGATCCTTTCATGGAGGCTTGGCAACTCTTGTAGTCTAGAGAGCCGAGTAATTCTTACTAGAAAGTCATAATGAGAACAATTCAGCTGCACTATTCTAACAGTGCACATAACAGCTCTTTGAGTGGAGGAACATTTCATTGACATGAGTCTTGCTTCTTGTAAGGAAGACAAAGCAGTCACCTTCTAAAACGCCAGCAGAAAGGCAACCTTTCATTGTTCTGATAATCACTTTTCTCTACAAAACATAATGCAGTGACTCTTGCCTTTAAGTCATCACACGTACCACATACATGCAGATCCTAATGCCTGAAGTGTATGGACAAATAAAGAGACGACTTGTGTCTTTTAGAACATTACCCAGTTCAGGCTCGAAACGAGACACGGGTCGGCAAAGGAAATTGAAAATATGCTTGTACAAAGATAGGGCCAAAGACATAATTAATGAATCTCTCTGACACCCACTGAAAATCATGAAAGGAAAACAGACGGACAGCAACTTTCAACCGTAGTTGGCAGGGTTTGAACCTGCATGGGGAGACCCCAATGGATTTCAAGTCCATCGCCTTAACCACTCGGCCACAACTACTTGAAAGGATAAAGGAATGCATATTTTTCTCATTCCTTTTATCAATAAGGCACGTTCAAAGGGCAGCACTTTATGGCTAGGCAAAGCCTGACAGTGGTACTTTCAAAGCAGAACCTCTGCCAGTTCGCTCTCACTTCCTGGGTAAGATTGCCACCTAGTCTTCCAGGTGGCTAAACCTTAATCCAATGGTGAAATAATTAAATAGACATGTAACAACTTTTGTAGGTTAATCAAATCGAAAAGAGCAAACAGTTGGTCATTTAGTATGAGAGATCTGTAGCTATCTTAGCCTCATTACAAATTGCCAGAAGATCCCCCAAAAGGGACTTGATACCAGAACCCAAAGTTTAATAGTCTGATGCTCTAACGACCAAACTATCCAGGAATATGCTGCTTGTCACAACCCCTGGCAGATAAAGGAAGTAAAGACAAAAACTGAATGCACCATTTTAACCTTAACATAATTTGCTGTGAAGTCTAAAATCAATAAGCATTGAGAACGTTGAGCTGCTCTTGGCAGGTAGGAATGATTTTCAAATCTTGGAAAAAAGCAGTCATCTTCCAAAACGCCAGCAGAAACGCAAACTTTCAAAGTTCTGATACACATGTTTCTCTACTCAAAATACTGCAGTGACTCTTGAGCTGGCTAGTTAAAGCCTTTAAATTGTCAGGGGTACCAAAGCCAAAGATCCTTATGCCTGAAGTGTACATGTACAGATAAAGAGGCTGACTTGTGCCTTTTAGAACATTGCCCAAATCAGGCTCGAAACTAGATGCTGGTCAGCAAGGGAAATTGAAAAAAGCTTGTACAAAGATAGGGCCAAAGGCATTATTAATGCATAACAGCGAAGACCACTGTAAACCAAGAGACGAAAACAAAAGCACAGCAGAGTTTGAACCTGCACAGGGAGTCCCCGAGGATTTTGTAGTCCATTGCCTCAACCACTCAGCCGCGAATACGTACAACTGCAAGCTTTTGGCTGAATTTATAAAGCACAGGTCACCGCTGAGGAGACGCCATGCAAACAACCAAATGAAGGATTTGGGTGAGTAGATGTGGAAAAAGTATCTTGATTTTTTTGTCTAACTGAAAATACTGCCGTGACCCGGATTCGAACCGGGTTGCTGCGGCCACAACGCAGAGTACTAACCTCTATACGATCACGGCAGCATCACTCGGAATGTGCTGAACTTCACTGCTCAGACCTGCCTAAATGTAGAAAGCCTTTGGATCACTTGTCTGTGCAGTGTACATATAAAAGAAGTTCTTTAGCATATATGGACAACAATCCTTTTTCAACTGTCATAACATTGTCACAACCATTTTCATTAACGATTACAACCCCAAGAGAGTGGGCATTGCCAAAAAATGGAAAGCAAAAGAACAGCAGCAACGTAGTCAGGAGAATTCAAATCTGCATGGGGAGACCCCAATGGATTTCTAGTCTATTGCCTTAACCACTCAGCCACAACTACAAGAAAACTGAAAAGGTTTTACATTTTTACGGTTCCTCTCATCAATGCTGCCCAATCCAAAGGTAGAACTGCTTGGCCAGGCAAAGCCTGCCAGTGGTATGTTCAATGCAGCAACTCTGCCAGTTCGCTCTCACTTCAGCCCTCACCAAGCCCTCCAGTGGCCAATCCTAAATCCCATGGTGAAAACATTAAACAGGCATATAACACCTTTTGGAGGGTACACACATCCAAAAGATCAAGAGGTTGATCACTTAGAATGGGAAAGTTACTGCTAATTTTGGCTCACTAAAAGCTGTCAAACTATCACCCAAAAAGACACTTGAACACTGGACCCTCAGATTAAAAGTCTGACCCTCTACCGAATGAGCTGTCTGGGCTCCAGAGTTCTCATCAACCCCTCGGATATAAAGGATGTTCAGCCAGAAACGCATGGACCCAATTAACCTAAAGTTAATTCTCCACAATGTCTACAATTAATATGGATTTACATGGTTGAGTTGCTCTTGGCAGGTTAGGAAATCTCCAAACAAGTCTGGGATCCTTTCATGGAGGCTTGGCAACTCTTGTAGTCTAGAGAGCCGAGTAATTCTTACTAGAAAGTCATAATGAGAACAATTCAGCTGCACTATTCTAACAGTGCACATAACAGCTCTTTGAGTGGAGGAACATTTCATTGACATGAGTCTTGCTTCTTGTAAGGAAGACAAAGCAGTCACCTTCTAAAACGCCAGCAGAAAGGCAACCTTTCATTGTTCTGATAATCACTTTTCTCTACAAAACATAATGCAGTGACTCTTGCCTTTAAGTCATCACACGTACCACATACGCAGATCCTAATGCCTGAAGTGTATGGACAAATAAAGAGACGACTTGTGTCTTTTAGAACATTACCCAGTTCAGGCTCGAAACGAGACACGGGTCGGCAAAGGAAATTGAAAATATGCTTGTACAAAGATAGGGCCAAAGACATAATTAATGAATCTCTCTGACACCCACTGAAAATCATGAAAGGAAAACAGATGGACAGCAATTTTCAACCGTAGTTGGCAGGGTTTGAACCTGCGTGGGGAGACCCCAATGGATTTCAAGTCCATCGCCTTAACCACTCGGCCACAACTACTTGAAAGGATAAAGGAATGCATATTTTTCTCATTCCTTTTATCAATAAGGCACGTTCAAAGGGCAGCACTTTATGGCTAGGCAAAGCCTGACAGTGGTACTTTCAAAGCAGAACCTCTGCCAGTTCGCTCTCACTTCCTGGGTAAGATTGCCACCTAGTCTTCCAGGTGGCTAAACCTTAATCCAATGGTGAAATAATTAAATAGACATGTAACAACTTTTGTAGGTTAATCAAATCGAAAAGAGCAAACAGTTGGTCATTTAGTATGAGAGATCTGTAGCTATCTTAGCCTCATTACAAATTGCCAGAAGATCCCCCAAAAGGGACTTGATACCAGAACCCAAAGTTTAATAGTCTGATGCTCTAACGACCAAACTATCCAGGAATATGCTGCTTGTCACAACCCCTGGCAGATAAAGGAAGTAAAGACAAAAACTGAATGCACCATTTTAACCTTAACATAATTTGCTGTGAAGTCTAAAATCAATAAGCATTGAGAACGTTGAGCTGCTCTTGGCAGGTAGGAATGATTTTCAAATCTTGGAAAAAAGCAGTCATCTTCCAAAACGCCAGCAGAAACGCAAACTTTCAAAGTTCTGATACACATGTTTCTCTACTCAAAATACTGCAGTGACTCTTGAGCTGGCTAGTTAAAGCCTTTAAATTGTCAGGGGTACCAAAGCCAAAGATCCTTATGCCTGAAGTGTACATGTACAGATAAAGAGGCTGACTTGTGCCTTTTAGAACATTGCCCAAATCAGGCTCGAAACTAGATGCGGGTCAGCAAGGGAAATTGAAAAAAGCTTGTACAAAGATAGGGCCAAAGGCATTATTAATGCATAACAGCGAAGACCACTGTAAACCAAGAGACGAAAACAAAAGCACAGCAGAGTTTGAACCTGCACAGGGAGTCCCCGAGGATTTTGTAGTCCATTGCCTCAACCACTCAGCCGCGAATACGCACAACTGCAAGCTTTTGGCTGAATTTATAAAGCACAGGTCACCGCTGAGGAGAGGCTATGCAAACAACCAAATGAAGGATTTGGGTGAGTAGATGTGGAAAAAGTATCTTGATTTTTTGTCTAACTGAAAATTCTGCCGTGACCCGGATTCGAACCGGGGTTGCTGCGGCCACAACGCAGAGTACTAACCTCTATACGATCACGGCGCATCACTCGGAATGTGCTGAACTTCACTGCTCAGACCTGCCTAAATGTAGAAAGCCTTTGGATCACTTGTCTGTGCAGTGTACATATAAAAGAAGTTCTTTAGCATATATGGACAACAATCCTTTTTCAACTGTCATAACATTGTCACAACCATTTTCATTAACGATTACAACCCCAAGAGAGTGGGCATTGCCAAAAAATGGAAAGCAAAAGAACAGCAGCAACGTAGTCAGGAGAATTCAAATCTGCATGGGGAGACCCCAATGGATTTCTAGTCTATTGCCTTAACCACTCAGCCACAACTACAAGAAAACTGAAAAGGTTTTACATTTTTACGGTTCCTCTCATCAATGCTGCCCAATCCAAAGGTAGAACTGCTTGGCCAGGCAAAGCCTGCCAGTGGTATGTTCAATGCAGCAACTCTGCCAGTTCGCTCTCACTTCAGCCCTCACCAAGCCCTCCAGTGGCCAATCCTAAATCCCATGGTGAAAACATTAAACAGGCATATAACACCTTTTGGAGGGTACACACATCCAAAAGATCAAGAGGTTGATCACTTAGAATGGGAAAGTTACTGCTAATTTTGGCTCACTAAAAGCTGTCAAACTATCACCCAAAAAGACACTTGAACACTGGACCCTCAGATTAAAAGTCTGACCCTCTACCGAATGAGCTGTCTGGGCTCCAGAGTTCTCATCAACCCCTCGGATATAAAGGATGTTCAGCCAGAAACGCATGGACCCAATTAACCTAAAGTTAATTCTCCACAATGTCTACAATTAATATGGATTTACATGGTTGAGTTGCTCTTGGCAGGTTAGGAAATCTCCAAACAAGTCTGGGATCCTTTCATGGAGGCTTGGCAACTCTTGTAGTCTAGAGAGCCGAGTAATTCTTACTAGAAAGTCATAATGAGAACAATTCAGCTGCACTATTCTAACAGTGCACATAACAGCTCTTTGAGTGGAGGAACATTTCATTGACATGAGTCTTGCTTCTTGTAAGGAAGACAAAGCAGTCACCTTCTAAAACGCCAGCAGAAAGGCAACCTTTCATTGTTCTGATAATCACTTTTCTCTACAAAACATAATGCAGTGACTCTTGCCTTTAAGTCATCACACGTACCACATACGCAGATCCTAATGCCTGAAGTGTATGGACAAATAAAGAGACGACTTGTGTCTTTTAGAACATTACCCAGTTCAGGCTCGAAACGAGACACGGGTCGGCAAAGGAAATTGAAAATATGCTTGTACAAAGATAGGGCCAAAGACATAATTAATGAATCTCTCTGACACCCACTGAAAATCATGAAAGGAAAACAGATGGACAGCAATTTTCAACCGTAGTTGGCAGGGTTTGAACCTGCGTGGGGAGACCCCAATGGATTTCAAGTCCATCGCCTTAACCACTCGGCCACAACTACTTGAAAGGATAAAGGAATGCATATTTTTCTCATTCCTTTTATCAATAAGGCACGTTCAAAGGGCAGCACTTTATGGCTAGGCAAAGCCTGACAGTGGTACTTTCAAAGCAGAACCTCTGCCAGTTCGCTCTCACTTCCTGGGTAAGATTGCCACCTAGTCTTCCAGGTGGCTAAACCTTAATCCAATGGTGAAATAATTAAATAGACATGTAACAACTTTTGTAGGTTAATCAAATCGAAAAGAGCAAACAGTTGGTCATTTAGTATGAGAGATCTGTAGCTATCTTAGCCTCATTACAAATTGCCAGAAGATCCCCCAAAAGGGACTTGATACCAGAACCCAAAGTTTAATAGTCTGATGCTCTAACGACCAAACTATCCAGGAATATGCTGCTTGTCACAACCCCTGGCAGATAAAGGAAGTAAAGACAAAAACTGAATGCACCATTTTAACCTTAACATAATTTGCTGTGAAGTCTAAAATCAATAAGCATTGAGAACGTTGAGCTGCTCTTGGCAGGTAGGAATGATTTTCAAATCTTGGAAAAAAGCAGTCATCTTCCAAAACGCCAGCAGAAAGGCAAACTTTCAAAGTTCTGATACACATGTTTCTCTACTCAAAATACTGCAGTGACTCTTGAGCTGGCTAGTTAAAGCCTTTAAATTGTCAGGGGGTACCAAAGCCAAAGATCCTTATGCCTGAAGTGTACATGTACAGATAAAGAGGCGACTTGTGCCTTTTAGAACATTGCCCAAATCAGGCTCGAAACTAGATGCTGGTCAGCAAGGGAAATTGAAAAAAGCTTGTACAAAGATAGGGCCAAAGGCATTATTAATGCATAACAGCGAAGACCACTGTAAACCAAGAGACGAAAACAAAAGCACAGCAGAGTTTGAACCTGCACAGGGAGTCCCCGAGGATTTTGTAGTCCATTGCCTCAACCACTCAGCCGCGAATACGTACAACTGCAAGCTTTTGGCTGAATTTATAAAGCACAGGTCACCGCTGAGGAGACGCCATGCAAACAACCAAATGAAGGATTTGGGTGAGTAGATGTGGAAAAAGTATCTTGATTTTTTTGTCTAACTGAAAATACTGCCGTGACCGGATTCGAACCGGGGTTGCTGCGGCCACAACGCAGAGTACTAACCTCTATACGATCACGGCAGCATCACTCGGAATGTGCTGAACTTCACTGCTCAGACCTGCCTAAATGTAGAAAGCCTTTGGATCACTTGTCTGTGCAGTGTACATATAAAAGAAGTTCTTTAGCATATATGGACAACAATCCTTTTTCAACTGTCATAACATTGTCACAACCATTTTCATTAACGATTACAACCCCAAGAGAGTGGGCATTGCCAAAAAATGGAAAGCAAAAGAACAGCAGCAACGTAGTCAGGAGAATTCAAATCTGCATGGGGAGACCCCAATGGATTTCTAGTCTATTGCCTTAACCACTCAGCCACAACTACAAGAAAACTGAAAAGGTTTTACATTTTTACGGTTCCTCTCATCAATGCTGCCCAATCCAAAGGTAGAACTGCTTGGCCAGGCAAAGCCTGCCAGTGGTATGTTCAATGCAGCAACTCTGCCAGTTCGCTCTCACTTCAGCCCTCACCAAGCCCTCCAGTGGCCAATCCTAAATCCCATGGTGAAAACATTAAACAGGCATATAACACCTTTTGGAGGGTACACACATCCAAAAGATCAAGAGGTTGATCACTTAGAATGGGAAAGTTACTGCTAATTTTGGCTCACTAAAAGCTGTCAAACTATCACCCAAAAAGACACTTGAACACTGGACCCTCAGATTAAAAGTCTGACCCTCTACCGAATGAGCTGTCTGGGCTCCAGAGTTCTCATCAACCCCTCGGATATAAAGGATGTTCAGCCAGAAACGCATGGACCCAATTAACCTAAAGTTAATTCTCCACAATGTCTACAATTAATATGGATTTACATGGTTGAGTTGCTCTTGGCAGGTTAGGAAATCTCCAAACAAGTCTGGGATCCTTTCATGGAGGCTTGGCAACTCTTGTAGTCTAGAGAGCCGAGTAATTCTTACTAGAAAGTCATAATGAGAACAATTCAGCTGCACTATTCTAACAGTGCACATAACAGCTCTTTGAGTGGAGGAACATTTCATTGACATGAGTCTTGCTTCTTGTAAGGAAGACAAAGCAGTCACCTTCTAAAACGCCAGCAGAAAGGCAACCTTTCATTGTTCTGATAATCACTTTTCTCTACAAAACATAATGCAGTGACTCTTGCCTTTAAGTCATCACACGTACCACATACGCAGATCCTAATGCCTGAAGTGTATGGACAAATAAAGAGACGACTTGTGTCTTTTAGAACATTACCCAGTTCAGGCTCGAAACGAGACACGGGTCGGCAAAGGAAATTGAAAATATGCTTGTACAAAGATAGGGCCAAAGACATAATTAATGAATCTCTCTGACACCCACTGAAAATCATGAAAGGAAAACAGATGGACAGCAACTTTCAACCGTAGTTGGCAGGGTTTGAACCTGCGTGGGGAGACCCCAATGGATTTCAAGTCCATCGCCTTAACCACTCGGCCACAACTACTTGAAAGGATAAAGGAATGCATATTTTTCTCATTCCTTTTATCAATAAGGCACGTTCAAAGGGCAGCACTTTATGGCTAGGCAAAGCCTGACAGTGGTACTTTCAAAGCAGAACCTCTGCCAGTTCGCTCTCACTTCCTGGGTAAGATTGCCACCTAGTCTTCCAGGTGGCTAAACCTTAATCCAATGGTGAAATAATTAAATAGACATGTAACAACTTTTGTAGGTTAATCAAATCGAAAAGAGCAAACAGTTGGTCATTTAGTATGAGAGATCTGTAGCTATCTTAGCCTCATTACAAATTGCCAGAAGATCCCCAAAAAGGGACTTGATACCAGAACCCAAAGTTTAATAGTCTGATGCTCTAACGACCAAACTATCCAGGAATATGCTGCTTGTCACAACCCCTGGCAGATAAAGGAAGTAAAGACAAAAACTGAATGCACCATTTTAACCTTAACATAATTTGCTGTGAAGTCTAAAATCAATAAGCATTGAGAACGTTGAGCTGCTCTTGGCAGGTAGGAATGATTTTCAAATCTTGGAAAAAAGCAGTCATCTTCCAAAACGCCAGCAGAAACGCAAACTTTCAAAGTTCTGATACACATGTTTCTCTACTCAAAATACTGCAGTGACTCTTGAGCTGGCTAGTTAAAGCCTTTAAATTGTCAGGGGTACCAAAGCCAAAGATCCTTATGCCTGAAGTGTACATGTACAGATAAAGAGGCTGACTTGTGCCTTTTAGAACATTGCCCAAATCAGGCTCGAAACTAGATGCTGGTCAGCAAGGGAAATTGAAAAAAGCTTGTACAAAGATAGGGCCAAAGGCATTATTAATGCATAACAGCGAAGACCACTGTAAACCAAGAGACGAAAACAAAAGCACAGCAGAGTTTGAACCTGCACAGGGAGTCCCCGAGGATTTTGTAGTCCATTGCCTCAACCACTCAGCCGCGAATACGTACAACTGCAAGCTTTTGGCTGAATTTATAAAGCACAGGTCACCGCTGAGGAGACGCCATGCAAACAACCAAATGAAGGATTTGGGTGAGTAGATGTGGAAAAAGTATCTTGATTTTTTTGTCTAACTGAAAATTCTGCCGTGACCGGATTCGAACCGGGGTTGCTGCGGCCACAACGCAGAGTACTAACCTCTATACGATCACGGCAGCATCACTCGGAATGTGCTGAACTTCACTGCTCAGACCTGCCTAAATGTAGAAAGCCTTTGGATCACTTGTCTGTGCAGTGTACATATAAAAGAAGTTCTTTAGCATATATGGACAACAATCCTTTTTTCAACTGTCATAACATTGTCACAACCATTTTCATTAACGATTACAACCCCAAGAGAGTGGGCATTGCCAAAAAATGGAAAGCAAAAGAACAGCAGCAACGTAGTCAGGAGAATTCAAATCTGCATGGGGAGACCCCAATGGATTTCTAGTCTATTGCCTTAACCACTCAGCCACAACTACAAGAAAACTGAAAAGGTTTTACATTTTTACGGTTCCTCTCATCAATGCTGCCCAATCCAAAGGTAGAACTGCTTGGCCAGGCAAAGCCTGCCAGTGGTATGTTCAATGCAGCAACTCTGCCAGTTCGCTCTCACTTCAGCCCTCACCAAGCCCTCCAGTGGCCAATCCTAAATCCCATGGTGAAAACATTAAACAGGCATATAACACCTTTTGGAGGGTACACACATCCAAAAGATCAAGAGGTTGATCACTTAGAATGGGAAAGTTACTGCTAATTTTGGCTCACTAAAAGCTGTCAAACTATCACCCAAAAAGACACTTGAACACTGGACCCTCAGATTAAAAGTCTGACCCTCTACCGAATGAGCTGTCTGGGCTCCAGAGTTCTCATCAACCCCTCGGATATAAAGGATGTTCAGCCAGAAACGCATGGACCCAATTAACCTAAAGTTAATTCTCCACAATGTCTACAATTAATATGGATTTACATGGTTGAGTTGCTCTTGGCAGGTTAGGAAATCTCCAAACAAGTCTGGGATCCTTTCATGGAGGCTTGGCAACTCTTGTAGTCTAGAGAGCCGAGTAATTCTTACTAGAAAGTCATAATGAGAACAATTCAGCTGCACTATTCTAACAGTGCACATAACAGCTCTTTGAGTGGAGGAACATTTCATTGACATGAGTCTTGCTTCTTGTAAGGAAGACAAAGCAGTCACCTTCTAAAACGCCAGCAGAAAGGCAACCTTTCATTGTTCTGATAATCACTTTTCTCTACAAAACATAATGCAGTGACTCTTGCCTTTAAGTCATCACACGTACCACATACATGCAGATCCTAATGCCTGAAGTGTATGGACAAATAAAGAGACGACTTGTGTCTTTTAGAACATTACCCAGTTCAGGCTCGAAACGAGACACGGGTCGGCAAAGGAAATTGAAAATATGCTTGTACAAAGATAGGGCCAAAGACATAATTAATGAATCTCTCTGACACCCACTGAAAATCATGAAAGGAAAACAGATGGACAGCAATTTTCAACCGTAGTTGGCAGGGTTTGAACCTGCGTGGGGAGACCCCAATGGATTTCAAGTCCATCGCCTTAACCACTCGGCCACAACTACTTGAAAGGATAAAGGAATGCATATTTTTCTCATTCCTTTTATCAATAAGGCACGTTCAAAGGGCAGCACTTTATGGCTAGGCAAAGCCTGACAGTGGTACTTTCAAAGCAGAACCTCTGCCAGTTCGCTCTCACTTCCTGGGTAAGATTGCCACCTAGTCTTCCAGGTGGCTAAACCTTAATCCAATGGTGAAATAATTAAATAGACATGTAACAACTTTTGTAGGTTAATCAAATCGAAAAGAGCAAACAGTTGGTCATTTAGTATGAGAGATCTGTAGCTATCTTAGCCTCATTACAAATTGCCAGAAGATCCCCAAAAAGGGACTTGATACCAGAACCCAAAGTTTAATAGTCTGATGCTCTAACGACCAAACTATCCAGGAATATGCTGCTTGTCACAACCCCTGGCAGATAAAGGAAGTAAAGACAAAAACTGAATGCACCATTTTAACCTTAACATAATTTGCTGTGAAGTCTAAAATCAATAAGCATTGAGAACGTTGAGCTGCTCTTGGCAGGTAGGAATGATTTTCAAATCTTGGAAAAAAGCAGTCATCTTCCAAAACGCCAGCAGAAAGGCAAACTTTCAAAGTTCTGATACACATGTTTCTCTACTCAAAATACTGCAGTGACTCTTGAGCTGGCTAGTTAAAGCCTTTAAATTGTCAGGGGTACCAAAGCCAAAGATCCTTATGCCTGAAGTGTACATGTACAGATAAAGAGGCGACTTGTGCCTTTTAGAACATTGCCCAAATCAGGCTCGAAACTAGATGCTGGTCAGCAAGGGAAATTGAAAAAAGCTTGTACAAAGATAGGGCCAAAGGCATTATTAATGCATAACAGCGAAGACCACTGTAAACCAAGAGACGAAAACAAAAGCACAGCAGAGTTTGAACCTGCACAGGGAGTCCCCGAGGATTTTGTAGTCCATTGCCTCAACCACTCAGCCGCGAATACGTACAACTGCAAGCTTTTGGCTGAATTTATAAAGCACAGGTCACCGCTGAGGAGAGGCCATGCAAACAACCAAATGAAGGATTTGGGTGAGTAGATGTGGAAAAAGTATCTTGATTTTTTTGTCTAACTGAAAATACTGCCGTGACCCGGATTCGAACCGGGGTTGCTGCGGCCACAACGCAGAGTACTAACCTCTATACGATCACGGCGCATCACTCGGAATGTGCTGAACTTCACTGCTCAGACCTGCCTAAATGTAGAAAGCCTTTGGATCACTTGTCTGTGCAGTGTACATATAAAAGAAGTTCTTTAGCATATATGGACAACAATCCTTTTTCAACTGTCATAACATTGTCACAACCATTTTCATTAACGATTACAACCCCAAGAGAGTGGGCATTGCCAAAAAATGGAAAGCAAAAGAACAGCAGCAACGTAGTCAGGAGAATTCAAATCTGCATGGGGAGACCCCAATGGATTTCTAGTCTATTGCCTTAACCACTCAGCCACAACTACAAGAAAACTGAAAAGGTTTTACATTTTTACGGTTCCTCTCATCAATGCTGCCCAATCCAAAGGTAGAACTGCTTGGCCAGGCAAAGCCTGCCAGTGGTATGTTCAATGCAGCAACTCTGCCAGTTCGCTCTCACTTCAGCCCTCACCAAGCCCTCCAGTGGCCAATCCTAAATCCCATGGTGAAAACATTAAACAGGCATATAACACCTTTTGGAGGGTACACACATCCAAAAGATCAAGAGGTTGATCACTTAGAATGGGAAAGTTACTGCTAATTTTGGCTCACTAAAAGCTGTCAAACTATCACCCAAAAAGACACTTGAACACTGGACCCTCAGATTAAAAGTCTGACCCTCTACCGAATGAGCTGTCTGGGCTCCAGAGTTCTCATCAACCCCTCGGATATAAAGGATGTTCAGCCAGAAACGCATGGACCCAATTAACCTAAAGTTAATTCTCCACAATGTCTACAATTAATATGGATTTACATGGTTGAGTTGCTCTTGGCAGGTTAGGAAATCTCCAAACAAGTCTGGGATCCTTTCATGGAGGCTTGGCAACTCTTGTAGTCTAGAGAGCCGAGTAATTCTTACTAGAAAGTCATAATGAGAACAATTCAGCTGCACTATTCTAACAGTGCACATAACAGCTCTTTGAGTGGAGGAACATTTCATTGACATGAGTCTTGCTTCTTGTAAGGAAGACAAAGCAGTCACCTTCTAAAACGCCAGCAGAAAGGCAACCTTTCATTGTTCTGATAATCACTTTTCTCTACAAAACATAATGCAGTGACTCTTGCCTTTAAGTCATCACACGTACCACATACATGCAGATCCTAATGCCTGAAGTGTATGGACAAATAAAGAGACGACTTGTGTCTTTTAGAACATTACCCAGTTCAGGCTCGAAATGAGACACGGGTCGGCAAAGGAAATTGAAAATATGCTTGTACAAAGATAGGGCCAAAGACATAATTAATGAATCTCTCTGACACCCACTGAAAATCATGAAAGGAAAACAGATGGACAGCAATTTTCAACCGAAGTTGGCAGGATTTGAACCTGCGTGGGGAGACCCCAATGGATTTCAAGTCCATCGCCTTAACCACTCGGCCACAACTACTTGAAAGAATAAAGGAATGCATATTTTTCTCATTCCTTTTATCAATAAGGCACGTTCAAAGGGCAACACTTTATGGCTAGGCAAAGCCTGACAGTGGTACTTTCAAAGCAGAACCTCTGCCAGTTCGCTCTCACTTCCTGGGTAAGATTGCCACCTAGTCTTCCAGGTGGCTAAACCTTAATCCAATGGTGAAGTAATTAAATAGACATGTAACAACTTTTGTAGGTTAATCAAATCGAAAAGAGCAAACAGTTGGTCATTTAGTATGAGAGATCAGTAGCTATCTTAGCCTCATTACAAATTGCCAGAAGATCCCCCAAAAAGGGACTTGATACCAGAACCCAAAGTTTAATAGTCTGATGCTCTAACAACCAAACTATCCAGGAATATGCTGCTTGTCACAACCCCCTGGCAGATAAAGGAAGTAAAGACAAAAACTGAATGCACCATTTTAACCTTAACATAATTTGCTGTGAAGTCTAAAATCAATAAGCATTGAGAACGTTGAGCTGCTCTTGGCAGGTAGGAATGATTTTCAAATCTTGGAAAAAAAGCAGTCATCTTCCAAAACGCCAGCAGAAAGGCAAACTTTCAAAGTTCTGATACACATGTTTCTCTACTGAAAATACTGCAGTGACTCTTGAGCTGGCTAGTTAAAGCCTTTAAATTGTCAGGGGTACCAAAGCCAAAGATCCTTATGCCTGAAGTGTACGTACAGATAAAGAGGCGACTTGTGCCTTTTAGAACATTGCCCAAATCAGGCTCGAAACTAGATGCGGGTCAGCAAGGGAAATTGAAAAAAGCTTGTACAAAGATAGGGCCAAAGGCATTATTAATGCATAATAGCGAAGACCACTGTAAACCAAGAGACGGAAACAAAAGCACAGCAGAGTTTGATCCTGCACAGGGAGTCCCTAAGGATTTTGTAGTCCATTGCCTCAACCACTCAGCCGCGACTACGCACAACTGCATGCTTTTGGCTGAATTTATAAAGCACAGGTCACCGCTGAGGAGAGGCCATGCAAACAACCAAATGAAGGATTTGGGTGAGTAGATGTGGAAAAAGTATCTTGATTTTTTGTCTAACAGAACATACTGCCGTGACCCGGATTCGAACCGGGGTTGCTGCGGCCACAACACAGAGTACTAATCTCTATACGATCACGGCGCATCACTCGGAATGTGCTGAATTTCACTGCTCAGACCTGCCTAAATGTAGAAAGCCTTTGGATCACTTGTCTGTGCAGTGTACATATAAAAGAAGTTCTTTAGCATATATAAGACAACAATCCTTTTTTCAACTGTCATAACATTGTCACAACCATTTTCATTAACGATTACAACCCCAAGAGAGTGGGCATTGCCAAAAAATGGAAAGCAAAAGAACAGCAGCAACGTAGTCAGGAGAATTCAAATCTGCATGGGGAGACCCCAATGGATTTCTAGTCTATTGCCTTAACCACTCAGCCACAACTACAAGAAAACTGAAAAGGTTTTACATTTTTACGGTTCCTCTCATCAATGCTGCCCAATCCAAAGGTAGAACTGCTTGGCCAGGCAAAGCCTGCCAGTGGTATGTTCAATGCAGCACCTCTGCCAGTTCGCTCTCACTTCAGCCCTCACCAAGCCCTCCAGTGGCCAATCCTAAATCCCATGGTGAAAACATTAAACAGGCATATAACACCTTTTGGAGGGTACACACATCCAAAAGATCAAGAGGTTGATCACTTAGAATGGGAAAGTTACTGCTAATTTTGGCTCACTAAAAGCTGTCAAACTATCACCCAAAAAGACACTTGAACACTGGACCCTCAGATTAAAAGTCTGACCCTCTACCGAATGAGCTGTCTGGGCTCCAGAGTTCTCATCAACCCCCTCGGATATAAAGGATGTTCAGCCAGAAACGCATGGACCCAATTAACCTAAAGTTAATTCTCCACAATGTCTACAATTAATATGGATTTACATGGTTGAGTTGCTCTTGGCAGGTTAGGAAATCTCCAAACAAGTCTGGGATCCTTTCATGGAGGCTTGGCAACTCTTGTAGTCTAGAGAGCCGAGTAATTCTTACTAGAAAGTCATAATGAGAACAATTCAGCTGCACTATTCTAACAGTGCACATAACAGCTCTTTGAGTGGAGGAACATTTCATTGACATGAGTCTTGCTTCTTGTAAGGAAGACAAAGCAGTCACCTTCTAAAACGCCAGCAGAAAGGCAACCTTTCATTGTTCTGATAATCACTTTTCTCTACAAAACATAATGCAGCTGACTCTTGCCTTTAAGTCATCACGCGTACCACATACGCAGATCCTAATGCCTGAAGTGTATGGACAAATAAAGAGACGACTTGTGTCTTTTAGAACATTACCCAGTTCAGGCTCGAAACGAGACACGGGTCGGCAAAGGAAATTGAAAATATGCTTGTACAAAGATAGGGCCAAAGACATAATTAATGAATCTCTCTGACACCCAGTGAAAATCATGAAAGGAAAACAATGGATTTCAAGTCCATCGCCTTAACCACTCGGCCACAAGTACTTGAAAGAATAAAGGAATGCATATTTTGCTCATTCCTTTTATTAATAAGGCACGTTCAAAGGGCAGCACTTTATGGCTAGGCAAAGCCTGACAGTGGTACTTTCAAAGCAGAACCTCTCGCTCTCACTTCCTGGGTAAGATTGCCACCTAGTCTTCCAGGTGGCTAAACCTTAATCCAATGGTGGCTGTAATTAAATAGGCATGTAACAACTTTTGTAGGTTAATCACATCGAAAATAGAGAACAGTTGGTCATTTAGTATGAGAGATTTGTAGCTATCTTAGCCTCATTAGAAATTGCCAGACTATCACCCAAACAGGGACTTGATACCAGAACCAAAATATTAATAGTCTGATGCTCTATCGACCAATCCAGGAATATGCTGTTTGTCACAACCTAAATAGATAAAGGAAGTAAAGACAAAAACTGCATGCACCATTTTAACCTTAAGATAATTTGCTGTGAAGTCTAAAATCAATAAGCATTGAGAACGTTGAGCTGCTCTTGGCAGGTAGGAATGATTACAAATCTTGGAAAAAAGCAGTCATCTTCCAAAACGCCAGCAGAAAGGTAAACTTTCATAGTTCTGATACACATGTTTCTCTACTCAAAATACTGCAGTGACTCTTGTGGTCTGAGGATTTATTGGCAAATTTGTATATTCTTGAATTGTTTTCTTGCTCAAGACTTGAAGCTTTCTCTACTTCCCCCCTTCACATAGATCAGAGCTCTGCTTGCAAGAGTAAAAAAGCTGTACATGGGTTTGGCACGCTGCAATGTTCTGATGACCAGGTCCATGAGTACTTCACCATGCACTTATATTAAAAAATAGTGGGCCAACTGTTAAAGAGGACGGTTCCATGTTGTAATGGTTAGCACTTTGGACTTTGAATCCAGTGATCCAAGTTCAAGTCTCAGTGGAACCTGCTTAGCTTCTTGTTTCAAGGGACAGAGGTTGGCTGTTGGAATTCCCATAAAGATGCCTAAAATGTAATGTTCTCTTGCCAAATTTCCACAAAGCATGTTCGTTCTCCACACCCAGTGCTGTGCTGTTAAGCAAATTTTTGGTTCCTTGGTGTAATGGTTAGCCCTTTGGTCTTTGAATCCAGCAATCCGAGTTCAAGTCTCAGTGGAACCTGCTTAGCTTCTTGTTTCAAGGGACAGAGTTTGGCTGTTGGAATTCCCATAAAGATGCCTAAAATGTAACCTTCTCTTGCCAATTTCCAGAAAGCATGTTCGTTCTCCACACCCAGAGCTTTGCACTCAAATACATTTTTGTTCCATGTTGTAATGGTTAATAGTCTGGATTTGGAATCCAGTGAACTGTGATCAAACTCAGTTGATTCTTCTTTGCATTTTGCACCAAAGGTTCAGAGGACCTAATAAAAAGTACTTATCAAAAGCAGGGAGCCTCCAAATCTCAACTAGTGAATGGATTCATACTCTGCTGCCAAGGTCAGAGGACTATAAACAGGGGAATGCCGATCGATACCCTGTATCATAAGTTTGTTTTGTGTTGAAGTTGTTTAGCACCCATGAAGAATTTGACATGGTAACAGTTGCCAAGAAAACTTCAATGCACATTAAATTTGCTTTCAAGAAATAAATAAATGAAGCTGTCTGAGCATTATATGAGAAACAGGAAAAATGAAAAAAAAAAAATATATATATATATATATATATATATATATATATATATATATATATATATATATATTTTTTTTTTTGTGAGGATTTATTGGTACATTTGTATATTCTTGAAGAGTTTTTTGCTCAAGACTTTTGAAGCTTTCTCTACTTCCCCCTTCACATAGATCAGAGCTATACTTGCAAGAGTAAAAAAGGTGTACATGGGTTTGGCACGCTGCAATGCTCTGATGACCAGGTCCATGAGTACTTCACCATGCACTTATATAAACTGTTAAAGAGGACTGTTCCATGATGTAATGGTTAGCACTTTGGACTTTGAATCCTGCGATCTGAGTTCAAGTCTTGTGGAATCTGCTTAGCTTCGTGTTTCAAGGGACAGAGGTTGGCTGTTGGAATTCCCATAAAGATGCTTAAAATGTAACCTTCTCTTGCCAATTTCCACAAAGCATGTTCGTTCTCCACACCAAGAGCTGTGCAGTCAAATACATTTTTGCTCCATGGTGTAATGGTTAATAGTCTGGATTTGGAATCCAGTGAACTGTGATCAAACTCAGTTGATTCTTCTTTGCATTTTGCACCAAAGGTTCAGAGAACCCGGGGGCGCTATCGAGCAACGGACCAAGATGGCAGCTTAATGTGGATGCTCCGTTCAACTTCGCATTAAATAACTTTAAAACTTTAAGTCAACAATACAAACTGAACTGGGACTATGTCCAAAGCTGCTACAGTCAAAGACAGTGACTTTTTCACTCGAAAACACGGCTCCCAGAGATCGAAAATCAGCACTCCACCAACTGAACGAGATGAAAAAAATACAAGTAACATGGCGGACCTGTCGGCGGTACTTGCTGAACTTAAGTCACTTCGCTCTGAGCTCGGATCTAAACTAGACAGTATAGATGAACGCCTGGGTAAGATGGCCAGCTCTGTCACTGCTTTGGACAACAGTATGTCAGAAGTGAAGCGAAATGTAGCTGCTAACACCACCCGAATGGAAGAAGCTGAAAACCGAATAATGTCGGCAGAGGAACAGCTGGAAAAAAATACAGCTGACCTGACTAATGCTATGAAAAGAATTGTCTATCTGAAAACCAAGACTGAGGACCTTGAAAATCGAAGTCGAAGAAATAACCTGAGGTTGTTCGGTCTACGGGAGGGTGCTGAAGGCAACCAAACGCTACTGGATTTCATACAGAGCATGCTACCTCGTTGGCTGGAACTGGACACCGACAGAACCTTCATCCTGGAGAGAGCTCACCGAACCCTAGCATCACCGAAACCAAACCAGGATAGAGCGGTTCTCATTCGGTTCCTGAAATTTCAGGAATTCCACAGTAAACATGTCTGAGGGATCGGATGGAAGCGGTGAGATGTGAGACCCGTTTACTTCCTTCACCATGAAAACCAGCTGACTGTGCTTGTTTAAGAGGTATAGGGTAACCCTGCAATGAGTACCAGGAGTTTTTTTTTTTTTTTATTATATATATATATATATATATATATATATATATATATATATATATATATATAATTTTACATTGTAAGTTGACTATATATTGTTGAAATATAAGGTGCATGGTTGGCGGACTCCTCTGGTCGCCCATGGAGCTAGTTCGTGTAGTTTAGCTGCTCCTCTATAGAGTGGATCGGCATAAGCCCTCCAGGTTCTGTTCTGAGTAAGGGAGGGGAAACAAGGTGTTTAAATGTCTATATGTGTAAGTGTATATATGGTGTTCTTTTTTCTTTCTGTATGTTGTGCACTCAACGTAGCAGAAACATTTCTTACTCCTTTTCTCTGTACAACTGACATATATTACATTGTATATGGATATAAAAGTTACGAGCTGGAATGTTAGGGGGCTACGGAAGTTGACCATAGTGAAACAGGTTATAAACAGGATCAAACAGCTCAAGTCAAAAATAAATTTTCTTCAAGAAACTCATCTGACAGTTTCTGATATTAAACCGATACAGAATAGATGGCCTGGTAGAGTGATACACGCATCATACAATAATTATACAAGAGGTGTACTTATTTTAATTCATAGAAGCATACCATTCCAACCTATAAAAACAATCCAGGACCCAGCTGGGAGATTCGTCATTACACACGGCAACATCCTTTCCCTCACATTAAATTTAGTTAATATATATGGCCCAAATGAGGATAATCCTAAAATTTTTGAAAATCTTTTCCTTACTATATCTACTTTAAGGGGCTTCTACATTATTGGAGGAGACTTTAATTGTACTTTAAACCCAGAAATGGATCGCTCTACAGGTTGTGATACTTATAAGGCACAGACAAGAAAATTACTAAAGCAGTATATAGATGATGTAAATTTGGTTGAAGTTTGGCGAGAGCAGAATCCTAGTAAAATAGAGTACTCTTGTCACTCAAGTATGCATAAATCTCGTTCCCGTATTGATTACTATCTTGTCTCAAGGGAACTCTTGTCAAAAATAAAAACAAATTGGTATGACAGCATAGTAATAAGTGATCACGCTGCTATTTCATTAAATATGCATATAGAGAGACTTGTTTATAACCCCCCTAGTTGGCGATTGCAAGTAAGATGGTTACAGGACCCGGACTTCGTTAAATATGTGGGAACTAAAATAGATAGTTATTTTGAGTTAAATACAGTTCAAACCAGGGCCAGCACGAGATGGGAAGCGTTTTAAGCGTACATTAGAGGAGAAATCATCAGTTATACAAGTTCCAAGGCCAAACAACAAAGGGTAACGATGGAAACATTGGAAAAACAAATTAAATCCTTAAAGATAAGTCTAAATGCAAGCTTTTGATAGAATAGAATGGCCATACTTATTTAACGTTTTGCCGAGATATGGATTCGGACAGAAATTTTTTAAATGGATTCAGATTTTATATACAAGCCCAACAGCCAGTGTCTTGACAAATAGTATAGTCTCTAAACCAGTCACCTTGGAACGACTTGTTTCAATCACTCCCACTTCCACTGTCAGGTTCATTTTTTTACAAGCTTAATAGTTCTTTTGGTAAATTCATTTGGAACAACAAAAAGTCTAGACTGAGGCTCAGATTGCTGTACCTGCCATATGAGGGGGGCGGGGAATTGTATTACCTGAAATTGTATTATTGGTCTGCTCAGTTACGTTCTGCAATGTTTTATTTCTCACTGAAGGCCCCTCCTATCTGGGTGAATATTGAGCAGGCATCAGTACCAAACCTCCCATTAAGGCTATACATGTATTCTGCAGATCCAAAGAAGCTAAAAAGATTAACAGAGAACCCTTTCCTCAGAAACACTGTTGACATCTGGTACAAAGCACATAAGCATATTGGAGACACTCCTTCCATCTCTCGTTTCTCCCCCATATGGGGCAATACATATTTCAAGGCAGGAAGAGCAGATGGTGGATTCAAAATTTGGGCAGATAATGGTGCGCAAAAAATAGAGAACCTTTATATGGATGGTAATCTTCTTACATTCGATCAGCTGTGCCAAGCATACTATATTCCTAGAAATTTTTTTTTTAAGTATCTACAATTGAAACATTTTATTTTATCTAAACATAAGAATGTAGTAATTGAACCACCACTATCACATCTTGAAGACCTTACACTTCAGCATCTGGAGGGGAGGAAACAGATCTCTTTATTCTATACAGCTTTGATGTCATATGATAAAGAGTCCACCATCGACAGGCTAGAGGCATGGAGACTAGATATTCAGGAAGACATACAAAAGGCTGATTGGGAAAAGGCATGTTTTAAAGCCCAAAAACAATCTATCAGTACTAGAATGAAATTATTACAATACAAATGGTTGAAATTATTACTTTACCCTGGTTAAGCTAAACTAATGGTCCCCTGATGTGCCAGACAAGTGCATTAAGTGCTTGGAAGGAAAGGGTACTCTGTACCACTGCGTATGGGATTGCCCAAAAATAAATAAATATTGGAAAGAAGTTGTTCTGACTTTATCTGAGATTGTTGGAGTGAAGGTACCTCACCAGGCGGGAATATGTATACTTGGTATATATCCCAAAAACTTTATTGTCAACCCTAAAGAGTTAACTTTAATTGACTTCGGACTTATGCAAGCTAGGAGGATGATTGCTCTGTCTTGGAAAAAAATGGATGTGCCCTCGATACATGTGTGGATAAAGGAGAAGGCATCTTGTATTGTGATGGAAAGACTTATATAATCAGGGGAAGGACTGTAGAGTTTGAGAATGTGTGGAAACCTTTAATAGAGTTTCTTAAATGTTAAAGTGACCAATCAACTTGAAACTGCTGTGTTGATATATGTTGTTGAATGTCTGTGTTTCATTTCGTTTATTTAATTTGTTAAGTATGTGAAGTATGTGAAATGTCTTGTGGAAATTGTGACTATTTATTTTATGGATGTTACTGTTTTGATTGTCTTTGTATAAGTGAAATATATGTGTAAAAGTTCAATAAAAATATTGTTGAAAAAAAAAAAAAAAAGGTTCAGAGAACCCAATAAAAAGTAAATATCAAAAGCAGGGAGCCTCCAAATCTCAACTAATGAATGGATTCATACTATGCTGCCAAGGTCAGAGGGAATGCAGATCAACAGGGGAATGCAGATCGATACCCTGTATCCAAAGTTTGTTTTGTGTTGAAGTTGTTTAGCACCCATGAAGAATGTGACATAGTAACAGTTCCCAAGAAAACTTCAATGCACATTAAATTAGCTTTTGTGAGGATTTATTGGTGAATTTGTATATTCTTGAAGAGTTAGGTACTCGGCCATCGAAATCACGGGCTTTTCCGTGCACTGAGCGGACAGAGCGAAAGACCTCTCAGGTAAAAGCAGAGGTGGTGGTGTATGTTTTATGATCAACAAATCATGGTGTGATCAGAGGAACGTACATTTCATCAAGTCTTTCTGCTCTCCTGATCTGGAATATCTCATGCTTCTGTGTCGACCATTCTGGCTACCGAGGGAATTCACAGCGGTCATCATCACAGCTGTGTACATCCCCCCACAAGCTGACACAGACCGGGCACTCAGGGAATTGTATGGGAGTATAAGTGAGCAGGAAACCGCGCACCCTTAGGCTGCGTTCATTGTTACTGGGGACTTTAACAAAGCCAAATTCAAAACAATCGCTCCAAAATACCACCAACACATAAAGTTCAACACACGAGGGGACCGGGTTTTAGATCATAGTTACTCTCCTTTCTGGGATGGCTACAAATCCCTCCCCCGCCCCCCATTTGGCAAATCGGACCACTCTTCCGTTCTGCTTCTGCCCGCTTACAGGCAGAAACTGAAACGGGAAGCACCCACCCTCAGAACAATCCAGTGCTGGTCGGACCAATCAGACTCTGCGCTACAAGACTGTTTTGATCAGGCGGACTGGGAGATGTTCCGGTCCGCCTCTGATGACGACATCGAGGTTTACGCTGACAGCATAACATGTTTCATCAGGAAGTGCGTAGAGGACGTTGTTTCCAAGCAAAACTATACGGATATACCCCAACCAGAAACCATGGGTTTAATGGCGATGTTCACGCGGCACTCACTGCGAGGACCTCCGCTTTTAATTCTTCTAACACGGAGGAGCGTAAACAAGCCAGTTATGCCCTCCGTAACACTATCAGTGCAGCCAAACTCCAGTACAGGCACAAACTTGAAGGTCAGTTCAACACCACTGACTCCAGAAGTATGTGGCAGGGAATTAACACCATCACGGACTACAAACGGAAAAAAGACTCTGCCATGAACATCGCTGCATCTCTCCCGGACGAACTTAATACATTTTATGCTCGTTTCGGGGACAATAACACCGCCCTCGCGGAGAGAACACTCGCGGCTGACGCTACAGAGGTTGGTTCCAACGGGTGAACATCCTTAAAGCCGCGGGTCCAGACGGCATTCCGGGCCGCGTCATCAGAGCGTGCGCGAATCAACTGGCTGGTGTTTTTACGGACATTTTCAATCTGTCCCTCTCCCTCTCTGTAGTCCCCACATGCTTCAAAACATCAACCATTGTGCCTGTACCGAAGCAAGCTATAATCACTTGCTTAAATGACTGGCGTCCTGTTGCTCTGACCCCCATCATCAGCAAATGCTTCAAGAGGTTAATCAGAGATTACATCTGCTCTGTTCTGCCCACCTCTTTGGACCCATTGCAGTTTGCCTACCGCAACAACCGCTCCACTGATGATGCCATTGCATCTACACTACACACTCCTCTCTCCCATCTGGAAAAAAGGAACACATATGTGAGAATGCTGTTTGTAGACTACAGCTCAGCATTCAACACCATAGTGCCCTCCAAGCTTGATGAGAAACTCCGGGCTCTGGGCTTAAACAGCTCACTGTGCAGCTGGATCCTGGATTTCCTGTCAGGCAGACGTCAGGTGGTTAGAATGGTCAGCAACACCTCCTCATCACTGACCCTCAACACTGGAGCCCCGCAGGGCTGTGTTCTCAGCCCACTCCTGTACTCACTATACACACATGACTGTGTGGCAACACATAGGCAAGGCAAGGCAAGTTTATTTATATAGCACATTTCATACACAATGGTAATTCAAAGTGCTTTACATAGAAGAGATTAAAATAAGAATAAAAAAATAAGAATAATTGAAACAGTTTAGAATAAAATAAAATAAAATACAGTACAAACAGTCGGACACACAGTGGCACAGTGCTCATTCAGTAAATGCACAGCTAAACAGATGTCTTTTAAGTCTGGATTTGAATGTGACTACTGTAGGAGCACATTTGATTTCTTCTGGAAGCTGGTTCCAGCTGCGGCTGGCATAATAACTAAAAGCAGACTCTCTTTGCTTAGAGTGAACCCTTGGTGTTTCTAGCTGATATGATCCTAATTGTCACGAATGGTGTGGAAGCAGGACAAGACAGACGAGAGGTGCGGATCCAAACGCGGTTTTATTAAATAATAAGAGGAACACAAAACACTGGAACAAAAATAAACGGTCCACGATGGGAAAAGTAACTCAAACACAAACTAACACACGGGTGAAAAGAACACTAACACTGGAACAAATTAAAGGTCTACGATGGGAAAAAGAAATCAACACACGAACACGAAACATCCACGAACGATCAAACATGGGAACAAGAGCAGGCATAAAACATTGGAAACATGGAACATCACATACAATGATCGACAGTCACTAAACAAAGAACCAGGGTTTAAATACACAGACACAATGAAGACTGAACGAGACACAGGTGAGAACAATGATGAGTGCAGGCAGTGAGGGAGGCCGGGAATTGTAGTTTTTAGACAAGGACAGTGAAACACGGGGCGGACAACAAGGAAAACGTGACATGGAGCGTGATCAGTGACGAGTGAAACAGAAAACACGGGGCAGACAACACGGGAACGTAACATAACCCCCCTCAAAAGGACCGGATTCCAGACGGTCCTACAAAAAGAAAAAAACACATAAATAACAAAAACAAAAAGTCCAAGGAGTGAGGGGGTAGACCCGGAGGAAAACAGACAGACAAAAGGGGGCACAAGGGACACAGAGACAGTCCAAGGAGGCACAAGGGACAATTAGGCAGTCCATGGGGGCACAAGGGGTAATTAGGCAGTCCACGGGGGCACAAGGGACAATTAGGCAGTCCACGGGGGCACCAGGGCAATTAGGCAGTCCACGGGGGCAAAAAGGGAAATGAGACAGTCCACGGGGCAATTAGGCAGTCCACGGGGGCACAAAGGGCAGACAGGCAGACCAGGGAGGCCGAGAGGGCAGACTGGCAGACCAGGGAGGCCGAGAGGGCAGGCAAGCAGTCTCTGGGGGTGTGTGAAGGGAACCGGGTCAGGTGGCCTGGGGGGCGTCCACTGGGTAGGGACAGGTTTAGGTGGTCTGGGAGACGCCACAATAGGGGGACAGGTTTGGATGGCCCGGGAGCTGGCCACAAGGCAAGGGCCGGTTCTGGGGGCCTGGGAGGTGGCCACAGGACAGAGGCCGGTTTAGGTGGCCTGGGAGGTGACTGCGCTATTGGGACAGGTTTGGGTGGCCCGGGAGCTGGCCACAAGGCAAGATCCGGTTCAGGGGGCCTGGGAGGTGGCCACAGGACAGAGGCCGGTTTAGATGGCCTGGGAGTTTGCCACAGGACAGAGGCTGGTTGAGGTGGCCTAGGAGGTGGCCGTAGGGCAAGGACCGGTTCGGGGTGCCTGGGAAGCGGAGCCGTGGAAGGTGAAGCCACGGAAGGCTCGGGAGGCAGAGCCGTGGGAGGCTCGGGAGGTAGAGCCGTGGGAGGCCCGGGAGGTGGAGCCGTGGGAGGCTCGGGAGACGGAGCCGAGGAAGGTGGCGCCGTAGGAGGCTCTAGAGGCGAAGGCTCTGGAGGCAGAGCCGAGGGAGGTGGCGCCATAGGAGGCTTTAAAGGCGGAGGCCTGGAGGGCTCTGGAGGCGAAGCCGAGGGAGGTTGCACCATAGGAGGTCCTAGAGGCGGAGGCCTAGAAGGCTCCGGAGGTGGAGCCGAGGGAGGTGATGGCTTAGGAGGCTCAGCAGGTGGAGCTGAGGGAGCCACTGGAGGCGGAGCCGGGGGAGGCTCAGGAGGCGGAACTGAAGGAGGCTCTGGAGGAGGAGCCATGGGAGATGGCACCGTAGGCGGCTCTAGAGGCGGAGGCCTGGAAGGCTCTGGAGGTGGAGCCGAGGGAGGTGGCGCCATAGGAGGTTTCAGAGGCGGAGCCCTAGTAGGCTCTGGAGTCTCTGGGAGCAGAGCCGTAGGAAGCTCAGGAGGCGGAGCCGTAGGAGGCTCTGGAATCTCTGGGTGAAGAGTCGTAGGAGGCTCGGAAAGCTCGAGAGGCGGAACCCTGGAAGGCTCGAGAGGTGGAGCCCTGGAAGGCTCGAGAGGCTTGAGAGGCGGAGCCCTGGAAGGCTCGAGAGGCTTGAGAGGCGAAGCACTGGAAGACTCGAGTGACTTGAGAGGCGGAGCCCTGGAAGACTCGAGTGACTTGAGGAGCGGAGCCCTGGGACGCTCGAGAGGTGGAGCCCTGGAAGGCTTGAGAGGCGGAGCCCTGGGAGGCTCGGGAGGAGGAGCCCTGGAAGACTCGAGAGACTTGGGAGGCGGAGCTCTGGAAGGCTCGGGAGGAGGAGCCCTGGAAGACTCAAGAGACTTGAGAGGCGTAGCCCTGGGAGGCTCGAGAGGAGGAGCCCTGGGAGGCTCGAGAGACTTGAGAGGCGGAGCCCTGGGAGGCTCGGGAGGAGGAGCCCTGGAAGACTTGAGAGACTTGGGAGGCGGAGCCCTGGGAGGCTCGAGAGACTTGAGAGGTGGAGCCCTGGGAGGCTCGAGAGACTTGAGAGGCGGAGCCCTGGGAGGCTCGAGAGGAGGATCCCTGGGAGGCTCGAGAGACTTGAGAGGTGGAGGCTCTTAGGCGGTCATGGCTACTGGCGCTGGCTCTTGGACAGTCATGGCTACTGGCGCTGGGACGGTCAAGGCAACAGGCGCTGGCACTGGGACGGTCAAGGCCACAGGCGTTGGCTCTGAGACGGTCATGGCTACTGGCACCGAGACGGTCAAGACCACTGGCGCTGGCTCAGGGGAGGTCGAGGCTACAGGCGCTGGCTCAGGGGAGGTCGAGGCTACAGGCGCTGGCTCACTGACGGCTGAGGCTACAGGCACTGGCTCAGGGGAGGTCAAGGCTACAGGCGCTGGCTCAGGGGAGGTCGAGGCTACAGGCGCTGGCTCAGGGGAGGTCGAGGCTACAGGTGCTGGCTCACTGACGGCTGAGGCAACAGGCGCTGGCTCACTGACGGCTGAGGGGACAGGCGCTGGCTCACTGACGGCTGAGGGGACAGGCGCTGGATCACTGACCGTGGCTGACGAGGGCTCTGGCTCGCTGACCATGGCTGACAAGGGCTCTGGCTCTCTGACCGTGGCTGACGAGGGCTCTGGCTTGCTCACAGTGACAGGCATGGGCTCTGGCTCGCTCACAGTGACAGGCATGGGCTCTGGCTCGCTCACAGTGACAGGCGTGGGCTCTGGCTCACAGACCGGGGCAGGCGTGGGCTCTGGCTCGCAGACCGGGGCAGGCGTGGGCCGGGAGGCGGAAGCCCGTCTTCTCTTCCTCCTCCGGGCAGACGAAGTGGACCGTGCAGGCTCATGGGAAACGACTGGTGTGGGGGTTTGCTCGCTGATAGGTGGGGCAGGCGTAATGGGAAGAGCCATGGGCGAGTGGGAAGTCCCCACTGCGGGAGGTGAGGTTGGGTCCTCCTCTGCCACGCCCACAGTGAGTGGCGAGCCGCTGACCAGCAACGTCTCTTCCACGATTTCCTGCAGAGTCCTGCCGTGCGTCGCCGGTGGCAACCGATCTCTCAGCGACACGTTCAAATTGCCCCTGAAGAAGACCACCAGGGCTGAATCCGGGAAGTCCGAGACGTATGCCAGTTCGAGGAAGTCCAGGATGTGGTCTTCAACCGGTCGCTTCCCTTGCTTCAAGCAAAGCAGCTGGTAGTTGGCCTGCTGGACCGCTGGATCCATTGTGGGTCGATCGTTCTGTCACGAATGGTGTGGAAGCAGGACAAGACAGACGAGAGGTGCGGATCCAAACGCGGTTTTATTAAATAATAAGAGGAACACAAAACACTGGAAAAAAAATAAACGGTCCACGATAGGAAAAGTAACTCAAACACAAACTAACACACGGGTGAAAAGAACACTAACACTGGAACAAATTAAAGGTCCACGATGGGAAAATGAAATCAACACACGAACACGAAACATCCACGAACGATCAAACATGGGAACAAGAGCAGGCATAAAACATTGGAAACATGGAACATCACATACAACGATCGACAGTAACTAAACAAAGAACCAGGGTTTAAATACACAGACACAATGAAGACTGAACGAGACGCAGGTGAGAACAATGATGAGTGCAGGCAGTGAGGGAGGCCGGGAATTGTAGTTTTTAGACAAGGACAGTGAAACACGGGGCGGACAACAAGGAAAACGTGACATGGAGCATGATCAGTGACGAGTGATACAGAAAACACGGGGCAGACAACACGGGAACGTAACACTAATGATCTGAGTGATCTGTTGGGTTTATATTCAGTGAGCATATCTGCAATATATTGAGGTCCTAGCCCATTGAGTGAACTATATATCAGTAATAATACTTTAAAATCAATCCTAAATGTAACTGGGAGCCAGTGTTAAGACCTGAGGACTGGTGTGATATGTTCATATTTTCTGGTTCTGCTCAGAATCCTGGCAGCAGCGTTCTGTATGAGCTGCAACTGTCTTATGGTCTTTTTGGGAAGGCCAGTGAGGAGTCCATTACAATAATCCACCCTGCTGATGATGAAAGCATGCACAAGTTTCTCTAGGTCTTGACTGGAAACAAAGCATCTAATTCTTGCAATATTTTTCAGATGATAGTCTGCTGATTTAGTTATTGCTTTGACAGGACTACTGAAACTGAGGTCTGACTCTAGAGACACACCAAGATTCCTGACTTGATTTTTAGTTGTTTGACCCCTAGTGTCAAGGTATGCATTCACCTTGAGAACTTCATCTTTGTTTCCAAACACAATGACTTCAGTTTTGTCTTTGTTTAACTGAAGAAAGTTTTGGCACATCCAACTGTTTAATTCATCAATGCATTGGCACAGGGAGTCAATGGGGCTGTAATCGTTAGGTGATAGGGCTAAGTAGATCTGTGTGTCGTCTGCATAGCTGTGGTGAGCAATTTGGTTCTTTTTCATTATTTGGCTCATTGGGAGCATATACAGGTTGAACAGGAGTGGCGCAAGAATTGAGCCTTGAGGGACTCCGCATGTCATGGACGTCCACTCAGACTTATGGTCTCCTATACTCACAAATAACCTCTCCCTTCTAAGTATGACCTGAACCATTTTAGGACCATCCCAGAAAGCCCCACCCAGTTTTCCAGCCTGTCAAGAAGTATGTTGTGATCAACAGTGTCAAATGCAGCACTGAGGTCGAGTAGTACCAGTACTGATAATTTGCCTGTATCAGTATTTAAGCGAATATCGTTTATTATCTTAATGAGTTCTGTGCTCATATGCTGTCTCTGTGCTGTGATGCGATCGGAAACCAGATTGAAAATTGTCAAAGTATCCATTTGAGTTCAAGAATTTGTTCAGCTGATTGAAGACATTTTTCAATGATCTTGCCTATGAAAGGAAGATTTGAGATCGGTCTATAGTTGCTTAATATGGTCTTATCCAGATTGCTCTTTTTCAAGAGGGGCTTGACAACTGCAGTTTTCAGGGAGTTTGGAAAACTCCCAGAGAGAAGAAGAGTTTATCACTTCTAGGAGATCTGCTTCTAAACAGTTGAACACACTTTTGAAAAAAGATGTGGGAAGTGCATCAAGGGCGCAAGTTGATGTTTTAAGGTGCTGTACGGTTTCTTCCAAAATGTTGCCATCAATTTCTTTGAAATCAGACATAGTATCTTCTTTCTCAGGTTGTGGTTTGATTTGTCTGACCCCAGCACAACTCAAGGATGTGCTGATCACCTTTCTGATATTATTGATTTTTTCAGAGAAGAAAGAAGAAAAGGGTTCATAGCTCCAATACCATCATTAAGTTTGCTGTCAGCGCCTCTCTAGCAGACATATGTAGAGCCGCGGGCTGGGCAACACCTAACACCTTTGCAAGGTTCTATAACCTCAGGGTTGAGCCAGTTTCATCCCTTGTGTTATCAGGTGACACAAACAGGTAAGTTCGGGTCAGCTGGCCGGGTGTATCGCTTGTGCAAAGCACCTTTCCCCTCCCTTGAGGTGAACACGTGCACTCTTTCCCCAGTTTCGTTTGCAAGAAGTGTGAACCCTGGACGTTCTTCCTCCCTAGCCTAGCGGCCGTCGAGTCTTCGGAGAGGATCGCTGCCACCCCAGTACGGGCGTCACCAGGCCCCCGTACTGAGGTAAGTGCTCCACATGTGCTGGTTGTACCCCTAGGCAACCCCGTGTGATGTATATTCCGCAAAATGGTTTCCCTGCCGGTAAACCGCTTCTTCCTTGGGCAGAGGGCCCTCTGTCCTTGGTCGCCGTGTTTGTAGTAACTCCTCCCCCCTTGGGTAAGATCTACCACAACGCCGCTCTGCACGATGTGCTTCCGCACCTAACCGGTAAAGACCGTGTGTTGACCAGTCTGCGTAACTCGGTTCAACTCTTGTGGCGTATTCCATTGGGACCCCAAGTGTCAACTCATCGACACAACGTTGAGTGAGTGACAGATAGGGAATGTCTCGGTTACTGACGTAACCCCGCTGAAATGGCTGGGTCTTTGGCTCGGCTCCTTAGTGCGATACCTGATGTGTGTTTGCAGCGTCACTCCTTTTAAACCCGTATGTCCAGGGGAGTGGCATGCAAATTCCACACGCCAATTTCCATTTCCTGGGCTCCACAGGAGCGACCCCTAGTGTCAACTCATCGACACAACATCTCGTTCCCTCCATCAGGGAACTGAGGTTATGTCAGTAACCGAGACGTTTTTGTCTTAAACAGAAGCGATGAGCGACATTCTACATTGATCGCTTGTAACTCCATCCACTATGAAGTAACGCCGGTCCATAAACTTAAAATAAAAATAAGGCTGGGCATAGAAATGCATCAATTCTTTGACTGCAAACTCTTCTCACCAAACCTTATTGAATGCTTTCATAACAATCATGAGTCTCATGGAATAATTTATTAGACTTCTGAATAATATGTTTGTGTTCTTTTGTAGCTTAAAGATTTAGTACCCATAAACTGCAATTGTATGACATAACTTAGCACAATTTTTTTTCACAATTTCTCCCTTTATGTTAAGAAAAAGAAAGAAAGTCATATAGAGTTATAACAACACATGGGTGAGTAAACAATGACTGAACTTAAATGTTTGGTGAACTATCCCTTTCTTTCATCTGGGCCCAGGCCCACACCGAATCTGTGCAGATTTTCTCAGAATTGGAACGGCCAGTGGCATAACTACAGACAGTGGAGGGTGTGCAGCTGCAGGGGGGCCAGGGAGGACCAAACATGTCGATTTGGATGGAGACGAGAGAGGCATTTTATAGGTTATTCAAATACATCAGTCTTTTTTATTGTACAATGAGTAACACAATTTGTTCACAGACGTTTCCTGTATTAAAAGTAAGTGTTGGATAGGAGGTTAGCAAAAATGTGGTGCCTGTATTGTATTGATTTGAAATTGTGTTTGTTGATTGGTTGGTTTGTATATTAATGAAAATCAGGTGCAGGGGACCGCTTCATGCCTGCCAGTGCCTGCATCGCCAGTCTGCGTAACTCGCTCGGTTCAACTCTTGTGGCGTATTCCATTGGGACCTCAAGTGTCAACTCATCGACACAACGTTGAGTGAGTGACAGATAGGGAATGTCTCGGTTACTGACGTAACCCGCTGAAATGGCTGGGTCTTTGGCTCGGCTCCTTAGTGCGATACCTGATGTGTGTTTGCAGCGTCACTCCTTTTAAACCCGTATGTCCAGGGGAGTGGCATGCAAATTCCACAAGCCAATTTCCATTGGTCTTTTCTCAAGATCAGAGATGTCTGGGCTCCACAGGAGCGACCCCTAGTGTCAACTCATCGACACAACATCTCGTTCCCTCCATCAGGGAACTGAGGTTATGTCAGTAACCGAGACGTTTTTGTCTTAAACAGAAGCGATGAGCGACATTCTACATTGATCGCTTGTAACTCCATCCACTATGAAGTAACGCCGGTCCATAAACTTAAAATAAAAATAAGGCTGGGCATAGAAATGCATCAATTCTTTGACTGCAAACTCTTCTTACCAAACCTTATTGTATGCTTTCATAACAATCATGAGTCTCATGGAATAATTTATTAGACTTCTGAATAATATGTTTGTGTTCTTTTGTAGCTTAAAGATTTAGTACCCATAAACTGCAATTGTATGACATAACTTAGCACAAATTTTTTTTCACAATTTCTCCCTTTATGTTAAGAAAAAGAAAGAAAGTCATATAGAGTTATAACAACACATGGGTGAGTAAACAATGACTGAACTTAAATGTTTGGTGAACTATCCCTTTCTTTCATCTGGGCCCAGGCCCACACCGAATCTGTGCAGATTTTCTCAGAATTGGAACGGCCAGTGGCGTAACTACAGACAGTGGAGTGTGTGCAGCTGCAGGGGGGCCAGGGAGGACCAAACATGTCGATTTGGATGGAGACGAGAGAGGCGTTTTATAGGTTATTCAAATACATCAGTCTTTTTTATTGTACAATGAGTAACACAATTTGTTCACAGACGTTTCCTGTATTAAAAGTAAGTGTTGGATAGGAGGTTAGCAAAAATGTGGTGCCTGTATTTTATTGATTTGAAATTGTGTTTGTTGATTGGTTGGTTTGTATATTAATGAAAATCAGGTGCAGGGGACCGCTTCATGCCTGCCAGTGCCTGCATCGCCAGTCTGCGTAACTCGCTCGGTTCAACTCTTGTGGCGTATTCCATTGGGACCCCAAGTGTCAACTCATCGACACAACGTTGAGTGAGTGACAGATAGGGAATGTCTCGGTTACTGACGTAACCCCGCTGAAATGGCTGGGTCTTTGGCTCGGCTCCTTAGTGCGATACCTGATGTGTGTTTGCAGCGTCACTCCTTTTAAACCCGTATGTCTGGGGGAGTGGCATGCAAATTCCACATGCCAATTTCCATTGGCCTTTTCTCAAGATCAGAGATGTCTGGGCTCCACAGGAGCGACCCCTAGTGTCAACTCATCGACACAACATCTCGTTCCCTCCATCAGGGAACTGAGGTTATGTCAGTAACCGAGACGTTTTTGTCTTAAACAGAAGCGATGAGCGACATTCTACATTGATCGCTTGTAACTCCATCCACTATGAAGTAACGCTGGTCCATAAACTTAAAATAAAAATAAGGCTGGGCATAGAAATGCATCAATTCTTTGATTGCAAACTCTTCTCACCAAACCTTATTGTATGCTTTCATAACAATCATGAGTCTCATGGAATAATTTATTAGACTTCTGAATAATATGTTTGTGTTCTTTTGTAGCTTAAAGATTTAGTACCCATAAACTGCAATTGTATGACATAACTTAGCACAAATTTATTTCACAATTTCTCCCTTTATGTTAAGAAAAAGAAAGAAAGTCATATAGAGTTATAACAACACATGGGTGAGTAAACAATGACTGAACTTAAATGTTTGGTGAACTATCCCTTTCTTTCATCTGGGCCCAGGCCCACACCGAATCTGTGCAGATTTTCTAAGAATTGGAACGGCCAGTGGTGTAACTACAGACAGTGGAGGGTGTGCAGCTGCAGGGGGGCCAGGGAGGACCAAACATGTCGATTTGGATGGAGACGAGAGAGGCGTTTTATAGGTTATTCAAATACATCAGTCTTTTTTATTGTACAATGAGTAACACAATTTGTTCACAGACGTTTCCTGTATTAAAAGTAAGTGTTGGATAGGAGGTTAGCAAAAATGTGGTGCCTGTATTGTATTGATTTGAAATTGTGTTTGTTGATTGGTTGGTTTGTATATTAATGAAAATAAAATTTTTGGATGAGGCAAGTGCGATTTCTTCATGTCGTACAAATTGCCAGTAGACGGTGTTGTTTTTTGAAGCATTAAATTGGACATGAGTAAGTGCAGTGTGAATCATCTATATTTTTGGAAGTATTCCTGGAAGAGAGAAACTTTTTGTCAATTTTAAATGCGTACATCTGCTTAAAGGGAATTTTGTCAATGTTGTCAATGAACACTATAATAAAGATGGATTTAAAGCTAATAGTCACATAAAATAAGACAATTAAAAGCCACAAAACTTAAATCTGTTCCACAGATTCTGTTCCAAATCAGCCTAGAAATAGAGCCGTATAATGACTCCTTACATCTGGATTGACTGATGCTTTTTGGCACTGCAATGCAAATTCCTGTCACCCATTTATCTGAACAGCCAGCAAGAGCCATAGATCAGCAAGATGCGTATGTCATCAAGATCCGATGCCTGTTGATTGCTCTGTTTTGCTATTTGTTTGGCCTTAACCAGGAACATCCAGGGGACTAATGACTGATCTCCATCTGCTTTTACATATTTGTGGAAATCTGTTTTTGGTTAGAAGATCCAAGCTTAAGTAGTGAGCAGAGTTCCATTTTGTGTTTTGTTTATTTTATACCTGCTTTATCTTCCAGATGGTGAGACAACAAACCCTTGTGTTCAGTAAGACTGCCAATAGTTGCTATCACAAAGAACAGGATTGAACTTTGGGTAAAGTATATATACCAGTTTGGTTTGTTTACATTCACGGGTGTTCTACCAATACAGACAGATAGACACATAATCATTCAGTACTATTGTACATAAAAAATAACATGATATTTGTGCATGGATGTGATTTTCCGAAGTTTGAATCCACCCTGCAACTGTTTCTATTTTGCATTTTTCTAATTTAACTGTTTATTTTTAATTACAAATGATATTATCAGCATAACAGTTTGTGAAAAAATTTTGTTCAAAACATGATGATTATTATATAATGCATGTGAATTTTCACAGAACCTCTTGTGAAAGTGTTTAATGAAAGAAAACCTGTCCTTTTGTACAAAATTAGTTAACACAGTTAATGTCACAAATTTGCTTGTTTGATTACGGATCACAAAATTGTGTGGAATCTTAAATATTTATATTATGTCATGTTTAAAATTTTCATTTGAGAGAGACCAGCCTGAAGATTAAGGATCGTTTACTGAAAGAGTTCAGCAGCAGTTTAACAGTGCAACAGGTGGACTCAACATACTGTACACATCTGACAAGTTCTTCCTTGCTGCTTTAAAAGCTTGAACTGCACTCGACTGCCCCCTACAGATCATAAATGTTCACAAAAACATTCCACGTTTAAATCTCACTGTACAACATTCCCTTCCCCTTAAGTTTACAATATTTCTCCCAAAATGAATTACAGTTACTTCCCTCAATAGCAATGTCACAATAATAAAATACAACAGTTACAACAAAAAAAACCATTTTATTATTATTTTTTTTTACTTCAGTTCATAATCCTTCAAATGACCAGGCAATTTCCTGGTTCTCTTACTTCAGAGGCCGCTTTGGCTTCACTTGAAATGTCCCCAGACCTTGTTTCCTCAATTTCTTTAGCCACTGCATGAGATGCATTGTCCGAAAAGGCAAAATCAGGATATTTACAGTCCATTACCTCCTCCGCAATGTTAATAAGTGATTTCTGTCATGAGTAAATTTGATCCACATGCCTTCAGACTACCTTCACATCACCTAACATTACGTTATAAGAAAGTGGTCCAGAGACAGTCTCTATGCCTAGGAATCCATTTTTGTCCATTGCTAAAATTTAGCAAAAGTGATGTAGTTTAGATCTCCCAAATTAAAACTACATTCCTTTGCCTTTTTATAATGATGGACTTTTTGCTTTTGTTGTTGTTCATAAATTTCTGGTCAAACCAGGATGTATGAAGTCCAAAGAACATCGCCGTTTTCCTTCGTAGAACATTTCCGCTGGAGAGAGTCCTGTGGTTGTCTGAGGAGCATTCCTGTAACTGAATAGAGCTTTTGCCACCTTAGTTGCAGTTGTTCCTTCAACACACTTTTTCAGTATTCCTTTAAAGATTTGCACAGCCCGTTCTACTAAACCATTACTGGAAGCATAATATGGTGCAGAGGTTACATGTTGTATTCAGGAACTCTGCACTAACAAAACAAGTACCATTATCTGATACAATCAGTTTGGTAATGACTGGATACACATTCATCCATTTTTAATGTGCATCAATAAAGATGAAGAAAATGTTTCCCATGAACGTTCCTGCATAATCCACATGCAATATTTGCCATGGTTTTTCTGGCCAATTCCAATGATGCAGTGGGGCTACAGCCGGAACATGAGCTGGGAATTATTACCCGGGCCCCACAAAGCACACAGCCATCCTGTACACTTAATTCAGCTTTTATTGATGTGAAGTGCCCAAACTCTTCTCCAACTAGTTCATGTGGAAATCCTCTTTGCACCATTTCTCTCACCCTGGATAATACCAGATCTTTTTTTGTCCACACTCTCACCTGTTCTGCTGTAATCAGTGTTACGTCTGCATTCTCCAGCATTAGGATGATTTCCTCCTGTTCAGAGCCAGATTCCCTTGGCAATGGTAAACGACTCAATGCATCTGCATTTCCGTGATCCTTGCCAGCTCTGTTGGGTATACTGCAGTCTCGTTACATTTTAACTTTTTGTTTAGTCTCCCATTCAGCTCATGAAAACACGCTGCGTGATCATGTGGAAGGATTACATCAAGACGTAAACTGGAATGAAGGTGCGGAATTTCATATAAACAAAACAGTCTAGCCGGCATGCGTACCATAGGGTGCCGACCCCTGCTCTAGTATAAACAGCCTAGGCTTTTCCTGGTATTCTGTACGTGTAGTTATGTTTTTCAGTATGTTCTTAGGGAGGGATTAAATAACAGGGATTAGAAGGTGAACAAGGTAATGAAAATCCATAGGATAAGGATTAAGGCAAAATCTCAAAGATTCAGATTATACTTCTTTCAATTCTAACATTAGAAATACACAGACTTATGCAAACATTTGTAAATGGGTCACAAAACTCAAAGCTTGTCTTGTTGAGGTGGAAATTTTGTACCTACTCCCTGTCGTCAAACATGTGGACTTGATCCCACCACTCCTTACTTCTAGGTCTTAAGCACATATTAGTTTTCCTGACATACTGTATGTCTGTAAAGTAATTATTACTGCGGACATCTGCAATGTTTCCCGTCAATTCGCATGGGATAAGCGATGTCTGTAAAAAACTCAGAAATGGGTGTGTCTATTGCATTTAAACACTGTTATTACATTTATGTATTTGGCAGATGCTTTTATCCAAAGCAACTTACAGTTCCCTTATAACAGGGATAATTCCACCCAGAGCAACCTGGAGTTAAGTGCCTTGCTCAAGGACACAATGGTGGTGGCCATGAGGATCAATCCAGCGACCCTCTGATTAACAGTTATGTGCTTTAGCCCACTATGCCACCACTCTTGTTAGGTGTAACAGACCTATTAGAAAATGTTTATAGCTGTGCTGATTAATTATGCAGGATATTAAACATGATCATATACAATATCTGTAATTATTAGAATAAATATCTATATGGAATATGGAATATCTGGCTAAATACAACAGAGAACTGGTGACATAGTAAGCCTATAATGCTATATTAAACTCTTGAATTAAAAACATGGACAATCCCTTCACATTTTGTAATTTCATTTGTCCCCCTGTAAAATATATTACAAAACGCAGGGCTCATAATTTAGTAACTTCTCTTTACATGGGTCAGTAAACACTCAACAGCAAAATACTTGAGAAAAAACTTGCATCAGTCCAATTGCAACAGCCAGTGTTATCTAGTTGAAAACGCATCTTGCATTTTCTGGCATTTTCTCATTGACAAACTTGGATAACTTAAAATACAAAACAGCTAAATATAAAGGGATCAGGGGGAGGAAAGTGCAGATTCACTAGCTTTTAACCAGCAAGTCAATTCGCACTGGATTCATTTTACATGGTGCGCTTTATGGTAGGTAAAACACCCTGTCATTTTTAGCACAGAAACCTGCAGTCCGAAAAATGACTGGCTGTAGCAGACTCTGCCTTCACTAACAAGGAGGAAGTGAGAACCGGAGTGAACAATCAACAGAACTTTAATTTGACATACAACACTGAACTGAAACATAACGACACTGGCATGTGCGTCTCTCTCTCTCTCTCTCTCTCTCTCTCTCTAGCATCCTGGCTCCTCTTTATCCCCCTCCTGGCTGACTTAGTTGATTCAGCACCAGGCGTGCACCCTCATAGCCCAGCCACACCCTCATCCTCGTCACACTCCTCCGTCACCCGATTCAGGCTGGAGAAACCTCCTACCTTGAGGTACTTCCTTCCTCTCCCTTCCTGGAGGGGAGGTGTTGCCCTTCCAGCCTTCCTTCTGCTGGCAGATCTCCCTCTTTGGACCCTGGAATAGACAAGGGGAGGGAGAGGGGAGGGGGAAAGAGCAGGGAGGGGGGAGTGACAGAAAACGACTGTGTTAGAGGAGAGAGAGAGAAATAAAATAACACTCCGGTCCCGAACCACACCGCCATTCAGTCCTCGACCAGCTGGGCAGCGGTCCTCCATGATGCCAGGCAATGGCACTGGACCTCGCCTCTGTAAAATGGCAGGTAAAAGAAGGGCACACTCATAAACCTATCGGTCCAGAGTGGAACCCTTTGAATAGAATAGATTGCCCTTTGAAGGTCTCTGCGTTGTTCTGTCTTTTCTGAGCTCTGAACTAAACCAATTATTGTTAATTTACACTATTTTATTATTGTAAATTCATTCCATTATTAATTTTATCTGACTCCAATTTTATATTAATCTGAGTCCAATTTAAGTTTTCCTCTAATTTAGATTAAAGCTCAAATAATTTCTGATCATTCTTTTAGTATAACATTTTTAGGTTATTGATTACTCTAAATCCTCTTATATTTATTGTACTCCTAGGTGGCTGTCCTACCTGGTTCTCCTGAGTGGTTTTCTCTATCCTACCTGGTTCTCCTGAGTAGTTTACTCTATTTAAACTCCAATATTCTAACAGAAATTCTTTAAATGGCTTTCTCTTGCCCGGCTATATCAGGGGCATTTTCTCCTATTTTAAAGCTCCAGTATAGTTCTGTTCTAATGTTCTAATGACATTCAAACTGAAATTCTTTAAATGTCCTCCTCCTATATTAAAGCTCCAGTAATTAAATGAGGAAGGAATTTTCGGAGGAATACAGAATAAATAAAATAATAAAAATTTATTTTATTTATAATAAAAATTTATTTTCCAGCTTTTCCTTAAATATCCAGACAGAATAAACATTGTGTAACAAATGGTATTATCCTTTGAACAATAAGAATTTGGGGGTGAATAGTTTCTTGACTTCCTGGGATTTAACCTTATTAACATACAGGCTAGGCAGGGGATAGAGAAAGAAAGGCACTTTCAATGCAGAAATAATACAAAAGCAACTAATAACGCATAAAATTAACCATAATGGAAATTTTACAACTAATATCCATACTAGTGACGGATAATGTTTATTTGTAGCGCAATCTTTGTGGTGGTGTAGTGGTCTAAGCACATAACTGGTAATCAGAAAGGTGCTGGTTTGAACCCCACAGCCACCAACATTGTGTCCTTGAGCAAGGCACTTAACTCCAGGTAGCTCCAGGGGGATTGTCCCTGTAATAAGGGCTATGTAAGTTGCTTTGGATAAAAGCGTCTGCCAAATGCATAAATGTAAATCTTTGATTGGAATGCACATTACAATGTGGGAACTTTTTGCATAACCGTCAGATAAAGAATACTCAAAAATATGTACAGTTTGACACATTCATAATTTACATTCCAATTTATTCAGTTACAGTATATCATTAACAGTATATCGATGCATGAGCGAAATCCGGAAAACAAACTTTCTAAGCAGTGAGTGGACAGTTTGATCACATGTCAATTTTATTAATTTAACTTATGAACTAGATAATTTTTAGTCCATTTTGAAATTTTGCTTTATGAAACAGAACTATACCAAGAAAAAAATGCAACAGTGCAACAATTTTAGCCCCTGTTTTGGAACAAATCAAACAAGCTACAGATCTCATCAAGCAACCAGACAAAACTAGACAGCTTCTTTAAAGGTGCTGTAATAATTTTTGTAATTGGGTGAATATAGTCACAGTGGCCCTGATATCACATGAACATCACCCGGACATCTATCAGATGTGTGTGTTTACATCTGGAAGATGTATTTATTTGCTCATCTGCAAATATGTCTATAAGATATGTCAATAAGTCTCGGATGTCAATAAGACATTTAGCAGATGTCTTAGAGACCCTTATGATTTAGAACGTTTGTAAAGATCCCACGGAAAGTCGGCTCCACCTGCATGTCACCCGGCTCCCAAGAAACCCAGATCAATCAACAGCATTTGTGTTCTTATGTTGAATACAACGAAAATGTCTCTGTTAATGTTGTAACCTCCATTCCCTGATGGAGGGAATGAGATATTGTGTTGATGTAGTGACACTAGGGGTCGCTCTTGAGAGCCCCAAACACCTCTAATTTCATTGAGAAAAGGCCAATGAGAATTGGCGAGTGGAATTTGTATGCCACGCCCCCGGACATACGGTATAAAAGGAACTGAAATGCGGCCACTCATGAGGAGCCAAGACAAGGTCTAGTACAGCGTCTACCTCCCACAATGCCACAACGTCATGTAGTTCCCCACTCCTGGGGGGGAGTGACGTAACTAGCAGGCTGTGTCAGCCGCAGCCTTTTCTCTCTATGTTTTTTCACCACAGAGTATTAGATTTGGCTGGGGGCCAAATCTAATACTGCTAATACTAAAGATGTATACTCAGATGTATTTGGCTGTAGAGCATCGGGGAAGCTCTACAACACAGTGACTGAGGCAGAGGAGCTCTGTCCACAGGGAGACTGTACTGCTGAAAATTAATCACAGGGGGTTAACCAACACCTGTGGAGCACCTATCCCAGTACAGGGTATATTAGCACCCGTAGAGGGTCCAGCTGCAAATTCCTCCACCAAATCTGGATTCAAGTGTTCATGAACTCACATGAGATAAAGATGTACCTTTACATTTATGTATTTGGCAGACAAAAGCAACTTATCCAAAGCAACTTACAGTGCACTTATTACAGGGACAATCCCCCTGGATCAACCTGGAGTTAAGTGCCTTGCTCAAGGACACAATGGTGGTGGCTGTGGGGATTGAACCAATGACCTTCTGATTACCAGTTATGTGTGTTAGACCACTACGCCACCACCACTCCACTATCACACCATACACAAATGAGTTACAGTGAGGCACTTACGATGAAATGGGGGCAAGCCGTAAACGTTAAAATAAAATATGTTTTAAAAATAGGCTGATGGCCACAAGACATAAACAGTATGTGTTAACATGAATTTAATGTTTTAAAATTGGTTACTAACCTTTTCTGTGTAAAGTTATATCCAATTATATAACGTAATTGCCATGACAACATAACATTGTGATCCCTAAAATGATGATAACAATTATGATTTAAACAACTTTACAGCTTAAATAATACACAGGTTTTAACAGAAGAATTCATATAAGAATTAACAGAAAGTGCTTTTATAAAATTATAAGCTTTCTGCCTTTCATAACCCTCCAAACATAGGCCCTATTCGCTCTCATTGTAAGTGCCTCACTGTAACCTCAATCTGTGCTTTTGTAACTTTTTGGTGTTAAAATACTTTCTCCTAGCCCAGCTATGCAGAGACTGCCAAAAGTAAGGCATTCAAGGGTTAATCTTCTTACTGTGACGCTATGAAAGGTTTTCTCAAAAGAGAGAATAACATTGACTGGACCAATGGCATGAGTTGGGGGTGGGACTATCTGTTTGTTTAATCAACGAATTAAAGGGCAAAGTCAGAAAGTTGTTTTGAAAACAATGTTTATTTATTTTAAGTGAATTTTGAGTTTATCAAGCATTTCCATTCAGGATTAAATTGCACGTAAAAATAGTTGGATGGAAGCCCAGGTAATGTTTCAACATAGTACTCTATATGTTTGTTTTAAACAATAATGTTATAATCATATATAATTATATTATTAACCACACTTTGTTTCACTTAACAGAAGATCTTTTTTTAAAACTTGAAATTAGATACATACATACATAACATACATAACATTACATCCATTCCCTAAAGGGGAAATTAGTAGAAAGTATTCTTAACAATTCGTTTTTTATTCTTGTTTTAAAGGGCAGAAAAATATGGCCCTGTCTACAGGCTAAACAGCTTACATATTGTCATGGTCCAGGTTTATTGCCCTGAGGCAGCAAAGGTAAACATTAAACCTTATTCACATTCATAATACGTAAACGCACAAACTAACCACATTTTCTGCCCTGTTTTTGTAGACAATCCTGATGTCACCAAAGTATCCCAAAAATCCCTTTGTCTATAAACGTCTCTTTAACTTATTTGGAAAAAGGTAAGCTTTCATTTGTTCTGGGTTATTCATGAAGGTGATCAGGGCCATTTCTAGGCATATGCAAAAGGGGTTGCCAGTAGGGGTCTCGCCTATGGCGCCAAAATGGTGCCCTGAAGGTGATACCCAGTTAGTAGTCTATTGTCATTGCCTCTGCTTTCATAGCATCAGGCTACATTAAAACACATTTGCAAGGTATTCATCATCGGTTAGCTTTGAGAGGAGGCAAAACATGCCATTGTAACTAATGTTTTTTTTTTTATTTTCTTACATGTGATGTAGTTCTTATTCAATTATTGTCTTAGTTATTAAAATTTTGGCAAGTTTATTTGATTTCATTCTTAAAGAGGTAATAAATTCTCAGTCTTGAGAATTATTACTACTGAATTGAATTAATTGGCATATATGACATAAACAGCTCATCTGTTTATGTCAAATATGTCTATTGAATCAGTTCATACACAGTTTGTTTTGAAATGTTAGAAACAAAAAGCCTTCATAAAGTTTAAAAATATGACCCTGAAAATCAAATGTTTGCTTGTACAATCAAATGCTCTCTGCGATGAGAATGTCCCTACCCCAAATACAAACTGCCACAGACTTGCAAAGGCAAGAAGCAAATCATGGTTTTGTAAATGCATTTTTTGTTTATGAAGACAATGAAACTTAAACATAAAAGTTCAAGTGAATGGTTAAAATTTGCCCAGGTGTTTTACAGAAAGTGACGAGTTTGAGGAAATGCTCAATACCCACTTTTCAGTCTGTGTTGGTGTGGTTCATGGCTTACAACTCTTTTATGAAGGATTTTATGAAAAGTCTATGGGAACAATTAATGGGCACTGTTGCGCTGTATTTCTCCTACTCATTTTAATAGAAATTGTACATCTCTGCTAAATAGACTTTAAAATGTTTAATGAAAAACCAACATTCAAAGCATGATTCTTATTTTGTTTTAAAATTTTGAAACAAAAGTTTGGTTTCACCACAACAGTTAGCACTGTTGTGCTATCAAAGCCTGTTCGGGTTTACAATTTTTTTTTTTAAATATATAATTACACAACTTTAAATTATTTGGTCTCAAATAGTTAAAAGTTATACAACAATTGTTCCATTCAGTGACTGTTTTGCAGATGCTTCTGTGTACTGTGTTTATGGGTTTTGGTCTGCCAGTAAATAGGTCACATCACTCAATCTTCAGGTTCTTGAGAAACGGGTTGGTGACTGTTAGAGACCATGACACTTGGTACAGACAGAGACGTATCATGGATCCAGCCTTTAGCAGCCAGTGAGTCAAATACAGAACATCTATGAGATACTGAAATGTTCTACTGCAGTACAGCTGATGCTCTCTTATCCATCAGATACTTACGAGGCATGATGGGAACTTTTAATGAGATGTCAGAACGTCTAATGGACAAACTGGAGGAAAAAGCTGACAAGAAAACATCTGCTGTCATGCACGACCTGGTCAACTGTGTCACACTCAACGTCATTGCCAAGGTTTCACCCTTCTTCCCTTTAAATCGCCCCACCTGGGCGATGGAGAATTTTGCTGTCAACAGTATTGAAGCAGCTTTGATGTAGACGAGGTCTGTGTTAAAGCACCTGTTGATCGTAACTTCCTGGGTTTATTTAGTCACATTTTTATCAACAGGCAATAGATCTGTGTTTAAAGGGTATGGTGTATTATATCAGAGACCCATTTTTTACGGTAAATTCATGATTCTAAAAATGCTTATGTCATCCTTCCTCAAATAATATAGGTAAATGTGTTAAACATTTGTATTTGTGGGACCTCAGCTTTTCCCTAAGAACTGGAAGATGGTGGGACAATTTAAAGATGCTGCTGAACTCCTGCGTAAAACAGGCAAGAAATGGATACAAAAAAGGAGGACAGCCATGGAAAATGGCGAAGAAGTCCCCAAAGACATTCTTACCCAAATTCTCAAAACGGCAGGTATGTGGGTCTTCACTGCATAACAGACAGTGGAAAGTTTACTGTGAGCTAGCTGAAAGCTATTGCTTGGTAATAACAAATTCACCTCTGCAAATCAAGGCCATACCAGTTGCCTGATAATTCAACCTGCAGCAGATTCATACGTCTAAAGTGCTGTTCACACAGAATGCATTCTTGCATTATAATAAGATTATAATCTTCAAAAGATTAACTAATTTTAACTTGACATGCCATCTTTAAAATGTAGCGCTCATTGCGCAAGGTCTTGAAAATAACAAAAAGCAAAAAGTGAGATGTGATGCAAAGGTTGGTGCTTAAAAATAGCACAGATGGATTACAAGTGCACATCCTGGCTGTACAGCATCTAATGCTTTTAATTTTTTCTACAGAGGAAGAAAAAGCTAACAATGCAGAAGATCATGAGCTGATGTTGGACATTTTCGTTACTTTCTTAATCGCAGGTGAGTTAATATGTTTTTTTTTCCCCATAAAATCTGGCGGTTATAAACAATGCTGAATTCTTCTGCAGGACAAGAGACAACAGCCAATCAGCTCTCATTTGCAATAATGGAATTAGGGAGACACCCCGAGATATATAAAAGGTAAAACACTTTAGGGACACGTGGACCCCTTTCATCTATCTGGTATTACAAGACTCAGTTCAATACAATTTAATTTCTATTCAATTTCCAGGGCTAAAGCAGAGGTGGATGAAGTCCTTGGGACAAAAAGGGACATTTCAAATGAAGACATAGGAAAACTCACTTACTTGTCTCAGGTTGGTCCATTGGCAGAGACATCCTGTTCCACCACCTGTTCAGTCATAAAGAGTGTTGAATGGTGATCATCATAATGTTGTTGCAGGTGTTGAAGGAGACTTTGCGTCTATACCCATCGGCTCCAGGAACATCTCGCTGGCTGCCTGAGGACATGGTTATTAATGGTCTGAAAATCCCAAGAGGCTGTGCTGTTACTGTGAGTATTCTTCTCCTCATACGTTCTTCAGTGCTTTACTTTTTTTCTTGAGTTTTTGAGATTTGAGTTTTCCTAATACTGCATGGCCATGTACACACTGCAATGTTTTGGGTGTGACAACCACATTTATTTGCAGGACTGAGTCCCCTAAATTATCATTCTCTGTGTACAGTATATGGAATATGAGAAGGGGCACGAGTAGCCATGCCAAAGATCTCTGACAAAGTAAAAATGCCGTTGCCATGGTCCAAGCAAATGTAAAGCTCTTTTTTGAAACCACTACGTTTAACCACAGTGCTATGCAATACGCCTTATGCATGAAGTCAGTGGGCATGACCATGAAGTTTTGGTATTTTCATGCAAGCATGTGCTGCTAGGCTTAGTGGGTTGCCAAAATAGTGTACACAAAGACCAAGTGATATACTGTAAATGAAGACAGCCCGTTCATAAGAAGTTGGTAGCATTAGAAGTATATTAACAGTACATTTAAAAGACAACACAAATTATATCTTACTTTATTTTGCACACTAACTGTGTACTTCTTAAATGTACTTCAGCTGAAGTGTACTTCAGCTATACCTCTATGACACCCTCTTATATAAGCATGGAAAAGATAGTGCTCTTCATTACTATTTAGATATAGGCTCAGTAAAGTATAAAGAATGTAGGCCAGTTGGTCTACTGACACAACACCATGGCTAGTATTAACTGTAATTGTCAGTGACATAATTTTATGTTCAACTGCAATTGTAAGAGTTTGGCATGTACTTTGATGCAGGGTTGGACTGGTAATCTGGCATACCGGGCATTTTCCCGGTGTGCTGACACACTTTTGGGCTGATGAGGGGTGGAATGTCCATCGGGAGAACCGAGCAAGCCGGTGTTTCGGCCGCAAAACGTGCTGAATGGGCCGCCAGAAGCAACAATGAGCCACCACGTTATGCAGAACGGACCACAGAACGGTGCTGCGATATGCAGAAATGGACAGCAGACACAAAACACAGACACAAATGAATACAGAAATTTCCCACACAATTAAAAGAAAATAGATTAGAGAAATAAGCCCAAATAAAGAAAATTATTATTAAACAAAAATAAACATACAGAATGCAATATTGCTCAATGAGCATTACAAACATACACCCAATAGGAAGAAAACACTTAAAAGAAAATACTAATTCAAACCACATGGGCTGCAACCGCAACTTAGCTCCTTGAGCCAAACAGGACACTGTGACTTCCCACAAGTCCAATGCGGTTCACAAAGCTGGCATTTAGTTCACACACAGGCCGCAATAACTGAAAGGCCAGAAGTCCTTAAGCGTACAGAGAAACGCTGGCCTCAGGAAGATACATATTTACAATAAATATGAATTCTAGAACAAACAATCATATGAGAAATGCTACATACCAAGAATGCGAGGAAGGATCAAACACAGATCAACACAGAGCAAGTCAGAAACATGCACTGTAGATGGAAATCAAACATACCATTTGTCATATGTAAACCTACCCCGGTAAGGGGAAGGTGAGCTCATTAATGCGAAATCAAAATTATATTCCTAACTGTGGATGGGCAACGATCAAACCCCCAATGGCCAGAAAACAAATGCTCTCCAAACCCCACTACAAACAAGCAGGCTAACGTTAGTCAGCGCACTAAACACAAGCGTTCATTAGCCACATATCTGATAGCCTTACCTCCCTGACAATGATGTGTAACACCAAAAAAGGGGTGGTTACTCAATGACAATTCCTGGTGGAAGAACGCAATCTATGGCTGTGTCTTGTTTCGAAGGCTGCGTGCTAGGTATGACGCATCTTTTAAAGGCTGCAGTATACCGAGCGTCCTCCTTTAAACAAGCCTCGTTTAAACGATCTTCATAGGACATATGGAAACGGAATGTAACATGGTTGCTATGACAGAACGCCACTGTTTAACAAGTGTGGGCGCTTTGAGTGAGAAGGGAACAAATTACCTTTAGAAGGGAATGTATGAGGTACATTTTAGGAGAGTTATAATGACGTAAAGAGAAAAGGAAATATATGTTACAGGTGTACTTTTAGTCTAATACTTTATTTTACTTATATATTCATATAATTATACATATATACACTCTGCAACCATCTACTGAGGTACTTCAACTTGGGAACTTGGTGCCCACGAAGGATATATCTCATGCATCCTCTGAATTCCAACGAAAGAAGGTCCCATTTGAAGGCTGCATTCAAAGAGTCCTAATCGCTTTTCTTAAACGAGACAGCCTCGATGACGTATGCAGCCGACAAATGCAACCTCCGGAGGATGCAGCCTTCCAAACAAGACATAGCTTATATATACTCTTTCCCCAATGCTAATAAGCCATTGGAAGATCAGACAATGCTGCCCGACTGATTAATCATCAGGAAAGGGAGGTGGAGTTACCAATTACCCTGCCACAGTAAGATGACATCATAATAGCTTGTAATGCAAAATAATGAGATCTTTATAATGACAGAGCAGGCTGCATGTACGAAAATACAGAGAAATATCACTTCACACTTCCACAGTACATTTTATAAGATATATTTTATATAATAGAATTTTCAAAGCTCTTTGATTTTTTTGTGGGTGACATGAATGGAATTTTATGGTTATTGAGAGATATACCTCAAAAGCCTGTTGTAGCATATTTGATACATGGATTTCAAATGGGGTTTTTAATAAAGTAATATACACATTTTTAACCAAGATCAGGTTGCTTATATTCAGCAAATACTACTTTTAAAATATCAGTTACAATATAATCATTTCTGTTACTTTTACTCTATTAAAATATGCTGTAATTTATCCCAGCATTAGTCTCTTTTCACGCAAGTTCACCACCATTTTAAATAGATAGATATAAACATTGAAACCACTTTTATCACAAATAACCACTAGATGGTGCCATAAACATGTGAAACGTACATACCATAGCTTGTTTGGCTCATCAGCTTGAACAGAGAGTGAAACAGGAGCCGTCAAATGTTATGGGGTTAAAATGTTGAGAACTATAAGTATGCCATTCATAGGTTAATTTTCTCTAAACTGTAAACAATGTGGCGCTATAAAGATTCCTGTGTTTGTATTGAGTGATCTGCTTACAACAAAGTAACTCAACCAATGGCTGTTTGAATAACTGCAGACGAGGGGCCTGTTCAGCAAGCTGTTTTAATAACATTGTTTATTCCTTTCGGTGGTGCTAGTGGTCAGAAATGACATACTTCAACATCCTGAGGGGAATGGCCAACCCAATTTAAATTCCAACTCATGAATTAAAAGTGTCGGTTCTTCAATTCAGAAATTTGCCCTACCCTGATAAGTACATTAAGAATTTTAACCACTGCCAACTCTTTCCGTACAGCTCAGTACTTATGTCTCCTCAAGAATGGATACATTTTTCAAAGATCCACTCAAGTTTGATCCAGAGAGATTTCATGTGAATGCCCCAAAGTAATTACCACCAACAGTTCCATTTTGCCCTCTTAATGAGAAATGGGTCAGGAAGGTTAACTAATGGCTGTAACAATCTAACTAATCGACTAGAGCTTTATGTTTGAAACAAATTCACTTTTATTTGACATTTACTGTCATGAATCAAATCATCTGCTGTGAGGAATGTTCACATTAGACTTTGATATGTTTTGTTCAATAAAAGGTTAGAGCTATTTAGCCTATATATTTGTTGAACATCTATCAGTTACCCCATTGAAGGACTGCACTTAACCATATATCGCTAAGAAACTTGTCTGATTGGTGTCTGTTGCACATGATCTTAAACCAGCCTAATATATTGGACTTATTTAAAACTAGTCATTCAGACAACACATCGACTTTGAAAATTCATTGTTTTTTGCACATCTACTACTCTAAACATGTTTTACCAGTTACTACTGTATGTTATCAACATTACAGAAGCAAATATGCTTATTTCAGTTCTGTTCTTGTACAACAGGCCTTATTACTGCTACTATCCATTTGCACTTGGACCACGATCCTGTCTAGGACAGGCCTTCTCACAGGTGATGAAACATTCACATTTGCACCTCCTTTGCTACTTGACAGAATTCAAAAATGTCAGGGCCTACTTACAACGATGACACAAAACATTATGACCACTCACAGGTGAAGTGAATAACGTTGATCATCTCCTAACAGGGCCACTTGTCATGGTCTGGGTAGATTAGATGGTAAGTGAATAATCGGTTCTTGTAGTCAATGTGTTGAATGCAGGAGAAATGGGCAGGAGTAAAGACCTGAGCAACTTTGACAAAGGCCATATTGTTAAGGCCAGATGACTGGGTCAGAGCATCTCTGAAACAGCAAAACTTGATGGGTGCTCCAGAGGTGAGTATCTACCAACAGTTGTCCGAGTAGGGGACAAACCACAGACCAGCGACAGGGTGTTGGGCGCCCAAGGCTCATCAATGCACAAGGGCAACAAAGGCTATCCCGTCTGGTCTAAACGACAGAAAGTCTAATGTGGCACAAATCACAGACAATTTTAATGATGGTTAAGACAGGAATGCGTCAACACACAGCATATCGCACCCTGCTGCATATGAGGCTTTGTAGCTGAAGACCAGTCAGAGTGTCCATAGTCGAAAGCGCCTACAATTGGCTGGACCTTGGAGCAGTGGAAAATGGTCGCCTGGTCCGATGAGTCCCATTTTCCTTTATATCATGTGGACAGCCATGTACGTGTGTGCCTCTGGGCAATGTTCTGCTGGGTCCGGCCATTCATGTGGACATCAATTTTACAGGTGCCACCTACCTAAACATCGTTGCAGACCAGGTACAGCTCTTCATGCCAATGGTATTCCCTGATGGCAGTGGCCTATTTTAGCAGGATAATGCACCCTGCCACACTACACACATTGTTTGGGAATGTTTGAGGAACACAATGAAGAGTTCAAGGTGTTGCCCTGGCCTCCATATTCCCCAGATCTCAATCCGATTGAGCATCTGTGGGATGTTTTGGACCAACAAGTCCGATCCACGGTTGCTCCACCTCGCAACTTACAGGACTTGAAGGATCTGATGCTAATGTATTTGTGCCAGATACTAGAGGACACCTTCAGGGGTCTTGTAGAGTCCATGCTCAGCGGGTCGGTGGTGTTTTGGCAGCACCCAGAGGACCAACAGCATATTAGTTGTTCATAATGTTTTGACTCATCAGTGTACACTTAGTCACTCCATGCATCTTGATCGATCATATTTACATGTGGCCACATAAATGTGTCTCCACAAAACAGATATAAACCTGATCTACTATATCGCATTATATGCAAATATAGTTCATTTCCGTGATGATGGTAATACCTGAGCTGATTTCACAGACAGTTTTGTTTCTCTATGTTTGAGAGTTTGCATGTGGCCTGAACAACCAGAAGCATTTACACTTGGCCGAGTTGTGCCTTGTATATTTCTCATTACATCCATCTCGATCTTGGAGGGCATTTACACATCAAATAGCAATCTCATCAGTAAAAATGTATGAAGTGACCAAGTGTAAATTCCCACTATCAGATGATGTCCTGACACCATTGTCACTCTATTGTGTTTCTTCATTCAGATGGAGGCAAAAGTTGTGCTTGGCAAACTGCTTCAGAGATTCGAGTTCAGTCTGGTTCCTGGACAGTCGTTCGACATTAAAGACACAGGAACTCTGCGGCCCAAGAGTGGCGTGATCTGCAACATCAAACACTGCACACAGAAATTCTTCTAGGTCCAAGATCTGAATATTTTTGACAAATCTTATGTACTGATCTGTTTGCCATCAAACTCTTGTCCATTATTCAAAAATGAACCTGAACACAGAAGTTTTAACAACTTCATTTATGTGCCACATGCACTTATTAAAATGTATTCTGTTACTACATAAACAGTATACAATATTATTATTTTATCTTACCTTGTAAACCATTCAGAAAGCTGTTTTAATACACTACCTATTAAAAGTTTGGACACACTTGACTGAATTAGTTCGTGATCATTTATTTAAACATTTTGATCTAAAGGCTTATGCTCAAATGCTTGAAATTAGCTCTGTAGACAAATATGAATTTTTCCTCATTCAATACTGTTTGAAAAGAATAAACACCTCATTTAGTTGGTTGAGAGATTACCCAGAGTGTGGAGAGCTGGAATATAGACAAATTTACAAAAATAAGCATTTAAGAAACAGTGAAGTTTTCAAATTCATTTTAATTTTGAATACATTTATGATTTAATTAATATTTTAAAACAAATATAAATGAAAACTAAATCTAAAATCCATAATAAACACTCCAGGTGTTTATAAACCACAGTCTAATTCTTATTCAAGAAATCTGGCAAAATTAGGCAGGTAGGTCATTGACCCAGTAACATAGTTGTTTTTTCTTAGAATAGTGTGAATGGGAGAAGGCTATCATCTGTCATCCAAAACCCTTCAAAATAATGTCCGGATACCAAGAATTACGGGAGACTTATGGGACATTAATATTTGATAAACATCCTGATATAAGTAAAGATATGTGAGCAACCCAAAAATCAGCGCGATCATGCAAGTCCTTCAGGAGATCACGGAATGGGCTACATATATTGTGTTTTTCCTGTTGTTTGTTGTGTTTATCACATTGCTGCATATTGTCTGTATTTTTGACATGTTCATGAATCAGAAATATGATCATATACCTGAACCTCCAAGAGACAAGAAATTAATTTATATTTAATATACGATTATATAAAAGATAGACCAATTTGTTTTATGTTTAAATTATATTTTTATTTACATGTCAAATTAATTATTCATAGTTTTCTGCTTGGACATACAACAACTGTTATTAAAGCAACGAAATCTGACAGCTTTATTCACAACTTATTTCTGCAATGGTAAGAGTCAAACACTTTTATATCAACCCATAATTCATTATTTACAGTACATTATTATTTATTATTATGGGACTAATATATTTTAGAGTTGAATTAGACCTCAAAAAACTGCATGCGCATATTAAGTAACCATTGTAATGAAGGAGGTCACATGAGCAGGATCTAAACGCAGATTCTTTAATAACAATAAGATAGAATACATTGCAGGCTATACGCAGAAACAGAGCAAGATAGTAAACCAGGAAGTAAAACAAAAGTAAACAAACAGGACAGGAACCGGAGCATGAACAGGGGAGAAATATTAACAACAGACAGGACATTATATACATGAGGATAAATGAGGTAACAGAAGACTGGTGAAAACAATGGGGAACAGCTGGTAGCGATTAGGACAAGGAATCATGGGAAGTGTACTCCAGGGGAAAACAGATCACGGATGCTAAACACAGGGCATACAACAGAAAATCGTAACAGTAATACTGTGTTATCACTTTATGTTTGGTGATATTGCATTTACTTGCATGCACACAAACAATGATGATATAATCATATATAATCAGGGTTAATAATCACACTTTGTTTTTTTTACTCAACAGCAGGCATTATTTTTTATTGAATTAAAAGTAGATAGATACAGCATAGTGAGACACATTATTGATCTTCAATGGAAAATTTTCATTACAATGAGTCTTTATTCTTGTTTTAAAGAGCAGAGAAATATGGCCCCATCCACAGGCTTAACAGCTTGCATTTTGTCATGACCATGGTTTATTTCCCTTAGGCTACAAAGGTACATATTTCATCTCATTAATGTTCTTAATAAGAAACCACAGAAACTAATCACATTCCCTGGCCTGTTTGTGTAGACAATTCTGATGTCACTTAAACATCCCAAAGATCCATTTATCTACAAACGTCTCTTTAACATGTTCGGAAAAAGGTATGCTTTAATTTGTGCTGTGTTATTTATGACGGTGATACTCTGATAGTAGTCTATTGTCAATACCTCTGCTTTGATTGCAACAGGCTACATGAAAATTAGCAGAAGTCCATTATTACCATCTAGACGTTTTGTGTATTTCAGGAGCCTAAAGTAACTATTCGTTAGCGCAACACTAACTTCTAACCCATTTTATGGAGTTTCTTCACTTTCTGTCATCCTGTTTTCAACCTTCACTGTCTAATGGTGACCACATTGAGCCAAAAATAACATTCAATTGAAAATTTGTTTGCTTATTGTGAAATTAAGCAAACAGTGATGGTTCTGCTATGGTTTCTAACACACTTGGCAAAGAAATTTGCCTATTTTAACAAAATAAAATAATTCCCTTCCTCAAATTTGGAGACATGGAAAAGCTGCAGAAATACACTATAATGCAAAAGATTATATTTATCTATTAATAATAGGTTTCCTCCCCCTCTAAATATTTTTGTTTTATTTATTTTCAGTCAAATCAATTACAATTTTAATTTGTACAAATTTAAAAGTTAAATTAATAAAATTCAGCTAAATGCATACTTTTAAGACGGCATGCCAAATTTACAGTATTTAAACTTTGAACAACAAGTCTCAAGACCTCTTACTCTATGTGCTGTTCCATTCTGTTGCGCTGTGTCTAGCTGTTTTTAACGCAAGAATGTGTCCTGTGTGAACTGTCTGCTCTCTGTAAGCTGGTACAAAAATGATTTATTATGGACTTAATGTCAGGTGGCATGATTAAATCTATAATTTATTTTAAATGTGTTATTTTGTCATATAATTAATAAATTAGTGTGTTAAATTGACAGCCCTAATATGCAATTGTGTGTATACCATTGGTTTTGCTCTACCAGTAAATGATTTGCATCACTCAATATTCTCAGTTTCCTGGGAAATGGGCTAGTGACAGCTGCAGAACATGGCATCTGGTACAGGCAGCGATGCATCATGGATCCAGCATTTAGAAGCTTGTGAGTCAAATACAGAACGTCTGTGAGATACTGAAATGTTCTACTGCAGTACAGCTGACACTATGTTATCCGTCACATACTTACGAGGCATGATGGGAAGATGTCAGAACACCTGCTGTCATGCATGACCTGGTCAACTGTGTCACACTCAACGTCATTGCCAAGGTTTCACCCTTCTTACTTCCAGAGCCGTCGCAATGGGGTAGGCAAGGTAGGCAGTTGCCTAGGGCCCCCAGCTGAAGGGGGCCCCCGATGGCCACACGGTCGTTTAGGTTGTGTATCTGCCCTCGTCAAACAGTATCAACCACTGTAAACAAACCACCACAGTAAGACAGCGCTATCACTCAGTACTGTGCTCCGTGAATGAGAGGGGCCCCCCAAACTAGAGGAATTCCCCCTATGCAACGACAAACACTATGAGTGCCCTAATCACTGTAATGTTGAAGTGACATCCACCGTCGCGCACCCCCCATCAAGTCCCCCACTAGCAGTCAGTGGAAGAGAAACTGTCGTTCCCACACTCAGCGCTACGCGGTAGTAGTGGGAAGTTTGATCATTTTACTGACTCGGATCTTTGAGTCTCGTTCAGCAAAATGAACGAATCTTTTTTCGAGTCATTTCGTTCATTTCAGCAGAATATAATTAAATGTCATGTTAAATAGCCCAAAACATCAAGTAGTCTACTTACGAAAATGTTGATTCAATTTGAAATAAATAAATAAAAATAAACTATAGGGTAATGCAGCCAAAGCCAATTTATAAGAAACCGAAATGTTAATTTATTAATTGGGTCTTAAGTTTAAGCTATTGCAGTTAGTTCACCTCACCTCCTTTTTCTCCGCCTCTTGTGTCATCGGGTTCGAACTTCAAAGCGTTAAAAATACTTAGTTGTCGATGTCGACTCGTCAGTGTCTGTGTGTGGGCCGTGTGGTGTGACACAGCAGCCAATGCACTCACTGACTGCATGCACATGCAGCATACCGGTCCGGATCCGGAAAGATAAATGATTAGTTCAAGTCTCGACTCTCGAAGTCTTCGGGTTTGGGTTCGGCCGGGTCCGAGTCTTTCGTTCGTCCTGTCAGTCCCATAGAGACTATGCTGTCAGTACCGGAAGAGAAATGATTAGTTCGTCTCTTCGGTTCGAGTCGTTCGTTCTTCAAGTCAGACTCACAAACCCATAGCACAGCACTATGCAGAGACAGAAATGATTAGTTCATCTTTCGAGTCTGAGTCCTTCGTTCTTTTGTCACGTGACAGCCCTATTAAATACTTAACCTAGTTCATAATTCACATCATTCTTACAAACATGTTGTAGTTAGTTTTTTATTTGATTTTTACTTTTACAGTTACATGTTACGTTTCTGGTCTCAAATTGTATCTTTTTTCATATGTATTTGTGAATTTCTGTCATGAAGATTCTTTTCTATAACATTGAATGTAGTAATGTAGAATGTAGTATTCATGCATTTTTCCATTCACTATGTTTTTTAGTCCATAAAAATCACCTAAAAAGTCTACGAGTTGTTTTGTGAAAAGTCACAGTATATAACTTAAATATGCAGTTATTTAATAAACCTATGAAACCTACACCTTTGTAACATAGCTTATTACAACACTGTACACACTATATTGACTGGATGTTTATTGTTTGTTTATTTTTTGCCAACAATGCTTTAAAAAAATTGGATAACTATCCAAAAGGAATTAAATAAAAATAAATAAAAAATAAATAAGAATGAAAAGGACACTATAAAGCCACAGAGCATAACCATATAACTTAAATCACAATATAAAGCCTAACACAATATTGCACAACAAGCCAGGCTTTTCAAATAAATAAAAAAGAAATAATTTTAAAACACACTGTGGCTATATATTTAGGGCCTGCTTTAAGGCATGTTTGCATTCAAAAAACAAGCTCCCGGACCTTGGCTGGGCTGAGCCTGTTTCTTCTGTCTGAGATAATCTGCCCAGTCTTAGAAAATACTATTTCAGATGGTACAGATGTGGCCACAATGCAAAGTCTAGCCTTCATGACCTCAGAAAGGCTTTTATAAACAGGTGAACATCTCCTCCACCATGCCAGAGGGTCTGATGTACGGGGTAAGAGTGGTTCCATAAGGTAGGCCCGCATCTCAACCATAGCATCTGATGTAGTTGAAGAGGTAGCAGAAGGCCTCAAGCTTGCTACCCTCTCATCAAAGTCTTCCCAAAACATGGCCCCTGCACTGGAAGTCACACCAGAATCTGGAGGATTCTCCTCTTCACTCTGAGTTGGGTTAATAGCTGCTGCAGCTGTTGTAACCCTCTTCACAGTCTATTCTGCTGCCTGGTGGTTGACAAAGGCTTGCTTTTTGAACCTTGGATCCAAGCAAGTTGCATCAGCAAGCTTCTCAATGAGCTCCACTCTGCCAAACCTTTTAGTCATTTCTGACATTAGGGTGTCCACTAGTTTTTTAACAGCTTCAAATCTGGATGGATTCCTTTGATTCCGGGCAACAATCCTCCGAAGACCTCTGGTCATCAAAATTATTTTGGAGGCAGTCACAAACCTACAAAAAAATTTACAATTGTTTACATACTGTACATATAACAAAGCCAAAATCAATATTACACATAGAAATACATGCATGATTAAGAAATATAGAGTTTAAAATGTGTTTTTTTATATGAATGATAATCAAAAATTTAAATTTAAAAAATACTTACTTTTCTGCTCTCACTTCTGTAGTGACCTCCTCAAATGGATGAATAATATCCACGATTTCTCTGCAGATTTCCCATTCATCAGGCTGACAAGGTTGGCAGAGATGCATTAGTGAGAGCCAGGGTGGAGATGATTGGCTCTTTGATTTCAATAAATCTTTTTAACATATAAAATGTTGAATTCCACCTTGTGGCCACATCCTGTTTTAAGCGCAGCTGCTCTTGACCCATCTGTTTTTGCGTGGCCTTCAGCTTATCTGAAGCAACTGTGCTTCTATGGAAGAACTCAACAGTTGTCTTGACCTTTTGCAATATTGCTTGGACCTCTTTCGGTGCAGCTCTCACAATGAGGTTCAATAAATGTGCAAAACAAGGTACGTGATCCCAGTGGAGGTGGTCTTTCAGGGCTGAAACAATGTTGCTGGCATTGTCTGTGACACAGGCTACAATTTTGTCAACCACACCCCATTCATTTGTAACCCTGGTCAACTCACTTGCCAGGTGAGCAGCAGTGTGTCTGTCTGTCAAGACAAAGCAGTCCAGGAGAAAAGAGGTCATCTGAAAGTCCTCTATGAAATGGCAAGTCACAGCCATGTAACTTGTGGTGGTCACAGAGGTCCAGCAGTCTGTTGTAAGACATACAGCAGATGCTCTCTTGATTGTGTCCATGATGTCAGCTCTTAACTTCTCAAACAGCCTAGGCATTACAGTTTTTGTTAGAGTTTTTCTGCTAGGTAGGCTGTATGATGGGTCCAGAAGATGTGAGTATTCCTTAAAGCCCTTATCCTCCACTATAGAAAAGGGCTGAAAGTCACAAGCAATCATTTTGACCAGAGCCTCATCTAGTTTGCTCTGTTTTAACGGATCCATTGGACACATTATGAAACTACTCATAGATGTTTGCTGCTGTGGCCTCCTTGACCTAACTGCTCCTTGGATGGTGGTAGGTGCTGCTGGTATACTGGATTCTGCAGATGAGGTGCCAGCCAAAGAAGTTGAATATCCAGCAGAAGAGGTGCTGGTGGTGGACACAGCTCCAGCTGCTGCAGGGCCACCATCTTCAATCTCTGTTCTAACTTGTGCTAACAGCACAGTTGGATGTGAGCTTTTCAAGTGTCTTCTCAAATTTGAAGTGCTTCCTCCTTTAGTAGAAAATTTTTTCTTGCAGATGTTGCATTTTGCCTCAGTGGCCGAAGTTGCAACAAAATGAGTCCAAACATCACTCCTTTTCTAGAGCTCAACATTGTCCTGATCTGTCTCTTCTCTGCTCCTCACCTTGCGCAAAACAATGGGGGATGGGTGTGAAAGGGTCACTATCCCCTTGGTGACAGCCTTGAGTGACAGTTGCAATTCATCTCAACCATTGGCTAAACTCTTGTTTGAACCAAACACACATTGTGTATGTGTGTGTGTGTGTGTGTGTGTGTGTGTGTGTGTGTATGTATGTGTATATATATATATATACACACGTTTTATATATATATATATATATATATATATATATATATATATATATATATATATATATATATATATATATCTCTAATAACAATAATAATAATAAAAACTAAAAACATATTAACAATAAAAAAAGAGATGGACAGGGACAATAATAAGATGGACCTTTTTATTTTTCAGATGATGTTTATTGTACATATATTTTGATAATTGTATGTTAATTCCCAACATATAAAACAATGTACATTCAGACGCAGTCAATAATACGAATCTAATGTTTTATTTGATGCGAGATACCAGCTGTCACGTGACAAAAGAACGAAGGACTCAGACTCGAAAGATGAACTAATCATTTCTGTCTCTGCATAGTGCTATGGGTTTGTGAGTCTGACTTGAAGAACGAACGACTCGAAACCGAAGAGACGAACTAATCATTTCTCTTTCCGGTACTGACAGCATAGTCTCTATGGGACTGACAGGAAGAACGAAAGACTCGGACCCGGCCGAAACCGAACCAGACGAACTAATAATTTCTCTTTCCGGTACTGACAGCAGCATAGTTTCTATGGGACTGACAGGAAGAACGAAAGACTCGGACCCGGCCGAACCCGAAAACTCGCGAAAGATGAACTAATCATTTATGACTTCATGTACCTTATGCGATGTTGCGCGCATGCGCGGTCAACACAAAATGAACGAATCACTCTCTGAGACAACTCGGTAGTCCCGAGTCATATTAAAGATTCGTTCAAAATGAACGAATCGTTCATGAACGACACATCACTACTACGCGGGCATTTAAATTTAAAATGTTATCATGATGAAGCGCTCATACCCTTCAGGATTTTCCAAAAGACAGAGAAAGAAAGAAGAAGAGGAAAAACGCCAAAGACACAGCGGTAAGTAAACCATTATTATCTCCAAATACAACTGTCTGACGTGTTTTTCACATCTCTGCGAACAAACCTTGACATCAGTGACCAAACACAACGGTAGATGTGAGCGTTGTTAGAGGGTGAAAAACTATACACAACTTTGTTCTGTTTGCAGAATTTAAGCATAAAATACACACTAGACAACTTCTCGCCCCTTCACTGTTGTAGCTACAGCGTTTGAAAACTTCCTTTGAGCTAAATCCTCTTGATGCACGAGCCCAGATTACGATTGCATGATATTTTTTGCCATGTATAAAGGCAAAAGCTAGAGAAGTGTTGTCACTTACTCTTGACGGCTGTCTGCCCGCGGCTGCGGTCACGGTAAAAACATTGTCAATTCCAAACAAAATTAGCTGGTCCTATGACTCCCATGCAGAAACAAAATAATCCATCAAGTCCGGTTACATTTTAGGTGTACACAGGCTATCAATTTCCGTTGGTGATGTTTCTATTCCATCTGGAGAAAAATGCCCTTTTTCCTTCGCGTTTGTGCTTCTATTCTTCTCCATCAACACATCTCAACACTTTGTACCGTACGCAACAGGTAGTTTTGCGTATGACGTTACTGTCTGGGATGTGAAGTTCTTTTCCTGTAAAGTAAATATCGAATCCTCCACACTTCACTTTCATGATATGCTATGAGAATAACAATAAAATTCACCAAATGTTTTTTTTTTTTTTTTTGCTTTATTAGGTGCTTTGCTTAAATTTCTGTCTGTGCCAATTGATAATGCCACCTCTTCACAAGCTGAAGGTATGTGTTACATCTAAAATAATATTTTTAATTACTTATATTAAAATTAGTATAATAATAATAATAACACAGTAATAATAATAAATTATTATTATTACTATTAAAAATCTGTATTTAACTATTTCTTTTAGGCTGTGATGGAACTTCAGATGTCAACGCTCGAGACCCAGCCAGGAGCAGTCAATCATCATCTCAGTTTGAGACTGACTGCGCCCCACTACTTCTTACTACCTCCACCTCCACCACTCCAGCCGAAGAAAGCTCCTCTACTTCTCCAGCAAAAGATACCTCTACTGCTCCTGAATCTGAAGAGGCTGCACTTACTGCAACCCTCAGTGTTGATCCTGGGTTGTGGCCAGACGTAATATATGATGAAACTCGTTGTCAAATTGTTAGAAATGGACCAGTTCAAATTGTGGACTTTGATTTTCCTAAAAACGCTGAAGTTCCACCGAGAAGGTTCACAAAAGACAACTTTAAGATAACGAAAAAAATCCAGAGGTCATGGCTTCTGTATTCTGTGAGCACTGATGCTGTATTTTGTTTTTCCTGTTTACTGTTTAGTAAAAGAGACAACGCTCTAAGCACCCATGGTTATTGTGCATGGAAGAACCTCGCACATCACCTTAAAGAACATGAATACACAAAAGCACACACAGAGTCAGTGAAAAAGTGGCATGATCTACAAAAAAGTTTGCTAACTCAAACTGCCATCGACCAAACCTACCAAAATCTCATGCAACTTGAAATTGAACACCAGAAAGCAGTTATACACAGAGTCATAGCCATTATCTGTCACCTGGCTGAACAAAACCAAGCCCTCAGGGGTACATCTAATGTACCATTTGATGATCGCAATGGGAATTTTCTGTCACTGGTTGAACTCATGGGTCAGTTTGATTCTGTGCTCAATGAACATTTGAAAAGAATTAAAAACAAAGAGATGAAAGTACACTATCTAAGTCCAACTATTCAAAATGAGATTATAAATTTGGTAGGAGAGAAAATCATTGAGGAAATAATGCGAAGAGTTAAACTGGCCAAGTACTACTCTGTCATAATGGACTGCACACCAGACCTGTCACACAAGGAACAGCTGTCATTGGTGCTTAGAATAGTAAACTGTGAAACATCTGTTGGAGCAGCTATATCGGAGCATTTTGTTGGCTTTTTTGATGTTAAGGACACAACCGGAAGAGGGCTAACAGAGACTCTAGTAGGCTTCCTTCAGCAACATGGGCTCAACATTTCTGACTGTCGCGGCCAATCATATGACAATGGTAGCAATATGATGGGCCACAAACAAGGTGTGCAGGCCAGAATTTTGCAAATGAACAGCAAAGCTCTGTGTGCCCTGCAGCAGTCACACACTAAATCTTGTTGTTTCAGATGCAGCAAAGTCATCTGTTATGTCTATGTCCTTTTTTGGTTTGCTCCAACGACTCTACAATCTGTTCAGCTCTTCAGTGCAACGGTGGGCTGTTCTCAAGCAACATGTCACGCAGTTGACTTTAAAAATGTTGTCAACAACCAGGTGGGAAGCTCGAATAGACAGTGTTAAAGTGTTGCGTTACCACCTACCTGAGGTTTTGGAAGCACTGTCTTGAAAAGAGGGATGCTGAAACATTGTCCACTGCCAAAAGTTTGCACAGTGAAATGAACACATGGCGTTTCCTTTTATGCACCATTATCTGGTACAATATTTTGTACCAGATAAACCACATGAGTAAACTTCTGCAGAGTCCAAATGTTTCTCTGGAAACACTCAGAAGAGAAACAGAAGGTGTGAGAGGTTATCTTATGCAGTTTAGAGAAAGTGGGTTGTCTTGCTGTCAATCAGATGCAATGGACATTGCAGAGGAACTGAAGATTGAAAAAATACTTCCTGCAAAGAGACAGAAAAGAACACCAAAGCATTTTGACTGTGACTCAGCAGCAGAAGAAACTCTACACAGTCCAGAAGAGGCATTCAGAAGGGAATTCTTTCTCCCTTTAGTAGACATAAATAAATTGCAGTTTTCACTTGCAGTTTATTGCAGAATAAACTGCAAGTGAAATGCAAAACCTTAGAGAAGATGCTTCATGACATTGAGGCAGAGGATTTAGTTTTGGAGGTCAGATCAGCCATCCATACCTTTCCTGATCATGTCTCTACATGCCCACAAGACATGCTGAATTACATTTACAGTGAGGACATGCTGGATTTGTACAGCAATCTCAGCATAGCACTACGTCTCCTTCTGACACTTCCTGTCACTGTAGCTTCTGGAGAGCGAAGCTTTTCAGCTTTGAAACTGATAAAGTCCTACCTCAGATCATCCATGAGCCAAGAAAGACTGAGAGGACTGGCACTTATATCAATAGAGTGCAACATAAGGAGGTCATTGAACATGGAAGATTTGGTCACTGCTTTTGTGCGAGCTAAAGTCTGCAAGCGTTGCTAAACCTCTTAATTTTGGATGGTTTTACAAAAAAATCCTTGTTGTACAAAGTTGTCAAAATAGTTTCTGTTATACACCATTTTAATACCTTTCTTTTAATTCAACATAAATTGTTTAGCTCAAGATTAAAACACTGCTCTGCATAAAGAGAAGACAGTTCTTAAGAATGATAATAATAATATGAATAATTATACTTTTTTTTACCTTGTTGTCAAAAATAAACATTAATCAAATTGTGTCATTCCCATCAACAATGCCTCATTGAAGACACTGTGTCCTTTACTACACTCTAGTGGCCACTTTGTGTAGCGTACTACAGAGTAATTCATGACTCTTAAAATGCACCAGAATACAAGAAATCCCATCTGAATTTTAAAATTTTTCCTGAGGGAGGACTTGGGACCTCACTTCACTCTTTTGCCTAGGGCCCCCAAATATCTTGAAACGGCCCTGCTTACTTCTCATGCACTTGTGCCCACTTGTGTGATGAAAGATTTTATTTCCACCAGAATTAACCTCCTGAGACCCCTGCATGACTGCTGTGTGCAGTTTGATTTGTAACTAGTTGCCCCTAAGAACCATGAAAAAAAAAAAAAAAGAATAAACAAAAACTTTTGACCAAATAGTTTCCTAAAGATTGATGTCCACATCTGTGGATGGTGAGACTACATTTTGAAATTTTTTATAATACCAGACTTAAATATAAACAATATATTATAAATTCTTAATCTATGAACTGATTACTATTGTTCCATGTCTGCCAAACATGTTAAGTGGTCCAAATTAAGGGGTTAACTTTAAGCAGGAAGTTTGGATTTAATGCACTTAAATGCATTGAGTGATAGGATGCTCCCTTGCTCCCTATTTAGTGAATGACTTAACCGCCAGTGTGCTGTCTGTCTGCACTGGTCTCAGAACAGTTTGAAATGCACCTTATTTTCATCCCAACTCCATATAAAGCCTCTGAAAGCAACATTTTGCAGTTTTTGGATGCATCCATTAATTCTCGATGTGATAATACACAGTAAATATATAATATTTTAACTGAATCTGAGCATACAGTCCACAAATATGGTCAGTGTGTTTAACAGCGTGCCGTTTCACAATAAATCGCTAAATTTTTAAAAATGGCATATCGGTTGAAACTAGATACAATAATCCTTTGACTCAAATGGGTTTCAGTATAAAAACTTAATTAGGTTTCTTACCAGATGTAGCTTGGTTGGCATTTCAACCGAACACTTCTGCGATCGCCCCATGTTGTTTTGTCTCATGACTATGTATGTCAAAATTTTAACCCTTTACTTACAGCACTGAGTCTCCTGAATTGAGTCATTTAAATTAAGATTCAACTTTATTGTCATTGTGCAGAGCCAATGAAATGCAGTTGTTTTCACATATCCCAACTAAACTGGGGTCAGAGCACAGGCTCAGTCATGAAACAGCACCCCTGGAGCAGATGGGGTCAAAGGCCTTGCTCAAGGGCCCAACAGCAGTATCATGGCAGAGCTGGGGCTTGAACCCCCAACCTTTTGGTCAGTAACCCAGACCCTTAACCGCTGAGCCACCTCAGGATCACAACAGGCTACAAACACCTCTGATCTTTGAGAACCACTCCCCAGGACATACGGGTATAAAAGGAGCTGAAAACCACTCATTCAGTTTTCATGTGCTGAGGAGCCGAGACTGGGTCCCAGCCATATCAGCGGGTAGTTCAGTGTTGTGACAGGAGGGATACAATGTCTCGTTCCCTCCATCAAGGAACAGAGGTTACGAAACGAACCAGGACATTCCTTATCTGCCACTCACTCGACGTTGTGTCAATGTAGTGACACTAGGGGTCCCTATACGAAAAGCCACAACTAGCTGAACTGTGTTAAATGGACTGGTGGTGCGAGACGGGCAAACTATTGCGTGCCTCATAGCCAGCGCACAAGGCCATCACGTAACCTCCCCTAATGCTCCTACAAGCGTCATACTGTCCCCCGCAACTCGGGGACAAGTCAACTGCCCAAAATGGGGCCATAATTGTGTGCGTAGGGGAGTAGTCCCTTCCCAAAGGGAGGTACACCCCAGTACAGGCCTACTTAGCACAAGTACTGGGCCGGCATCTATTTCTCCTTGAACTCGCCATCCACAGGGCTAAGGAGGAAGGACATCCGGGGTCCACGATCTCGTGAAAATGAATAAGGGTAAAAAAAAGCACGTCTTTCCCTCCAGGAGGGGAAAGGCACTATACGGGTAGAACCTCACAAGGGTATTGGGTGTTGCCAAGCCTGATGCTCTACAGATATCTGCTAAAGAGACGCCATTGATCAGGGCCCAGGAGGCTGCCACACTCCTGATAGAGTGTGCTCGTAGCCCCAAGGGGGGCGGCACGCCCTGGCATGATATACCAATGACCCAGTGGACAATCCTCTGTTTGGGGACAGCGCTCCCTTTCCGCTGTCCTCCAAAGCAGTCAAAGAGCTGCTCAGAGCATCTTAATCTCTGTGTGTGAGCCACGTAGATACGTAAATCATGCACCGGACACAGCAATGACAAGACTGGGTCTGCCTCCTCCCGGGGCAGCACTTGCAGTTTCTCCACCTGATCCCAAAACGGGTCGTGGGAACCTTGGGCACATAGCCCGGTCAGGGTCTCAGGACGTGAGAGTATTCCGGACCACACTCCAGGCACATGTCGCTGACAGAGAACATCTGCAGGTCCCCTATCCTCTTGATGGATGTGAGCACAGTCAGGAGGGCAGTCTTCAGAGAGACCGCCTTTAGCTCAACTGACTCCAGGGGCTCAAACGGGGCTCCCCACAGGCCCTGTAAGACCATGGAGAGATCACATGAGGGAATTAGGCGTGGTCTAGGAAAATTCAACCTCAAAGGAACCTGATGATCAGGTCATGCTTCCCAAGAGACTTACCATCAACTGCATCGTGGTGCGTTGCTATAGCGGCCACATACACCTTCAAGGTGGAGGGGGACAGCCGCCCCTCCAGCCTCTCCTGCAGGAAAGAAAGCACCGACTTGACTGCATAACTCTGGGGGTCTTCGTGTCGGGGAGAACACCACTTAGCGAACAGATGCCACTTCAAGGCATACAGGCACCTTGTAGGGGGAGCCCTAGCCTGAGTGATCGTGTCTACCACCACGGGTGGTAGGCCACTTAGGTGTTTCGCATCCCATTCAAGGGCCAGACGTGGAGATTCCAGAGGTCTGGTCACGGGTGCCAGATGGGGCCCCGTCCCTGAGAGAGGAGATCTCTCCTCAAGGGAATTCGCCAGGGGGGAGCTGTCGCGAGGAGTGTGAGGTCCGAGAACCAAGTATGGGTGGGCTAGTAGGGTGCTACTAGGATGACCTGCTCCTTGTCCTCCCTGACCTTGCACAGGTTCAGTGCAAGTAGGCTCACTGGGGGAGAACGCAGACTTGCTCAGACCAGCTCAAGCTGAAAGGTTCATTGAACTTGTTATCTGTTAGCCAACTGGTTCGCTCACATGTGACATGTTCAGTCAAATGGCTCAAATGATGTAAGCTGATTGGTCCTTTGACATGTAATCGAGCAGCCAATCATGCTGCATTGAGCGTGTATGACATGCTGCACAAATAGAAATTACATACAATCCCCATGTAGCAAATCTAGGCATGTGAAGCTGAGGTGGATGTGGGTGGAGCACGCTGCAGTGTAACATGTGATCTCGCCCTCTTCGCTTTCAAATTGTGTTCATCACTTAAGGCGTGATTGCATCAACCAAGGCTAGCTAGAAGGCCTGGACTGGGTCATATCCTAAAGGCCACACCCACAAGAACAAATAAATCAATCTGATTGGTTTATGAATCTGACAGTCTGACTTTAGATGCCTACTCACTTGCACTGTTGAAGGATTCTGTGGAAATTGTGAAGGCCTGATGGGGTGGAGCTCAGACTCATGCGCTGCTTCGGCTAAGGAGCATGGCTTCGGGCGTGCAGTTTGTGAAACAGTTGTCACACTTTGCATGTAAGCATTGAGAAATACATTCTGATTGGAATTTCTTTCTTTCTTTTTTTTGCTATTCGTTTGTAGATTAATTATGAGTGGAAAGTGATTGAAAATACAAAGAAAAAGTCAATGAAAATGAAAGGATGAAAAAATATTTATTTATTAGGCATGTTACTGCAGCAGAGAAGGCTTTGCTGGCCCTGAGAAATCACCACTGATGAAATCCTTGTAGAAAATATTAATTGGCAAAGATACTTTTGGAACCAAGATGGCTGAAAAAGTGGGCAGGCACTTTTGCGCTCTATTGCTTGGTAGTATTTACTCAGTATGTCAATGTCTAAATGGGGGCCGCCCACATGCCCTTCTTGCATTAAAAAAACAGCAAGATGGATGCAACGAAATGGCACAGAATGTAGGGGTCTGAATGTAGACAAATTTTTACTTAATGTGCCATTTTAAAAATGCAATGTTTATGGGGTGAGGAGTTTAAAAAACTTTCACATGAAATGACATGAGCCAAAGATGTCCATGCGATGCATGTAGACAGGTGGAATGAATGAATACGTCCTAAGTGAACATCTCTAACAGGAAAATGTTAAAAATGCAGATTACAAGCTGATGCTGGACAATTTTGTAACTTACTTTATTGCAGGTGAGTTTCTGTTTTGTTTATTTTTTTGTCAATAAACTCCAGCGGTTATAAACATGCTGAATTCTTCTGCAGGCCAAGAGCCAATTAGATATTGTTTGTAATCATGGAATTAGGGAGACACCACGAGATATAAAAAATGGTAAAACACTTCATGAAAATGTGGACTGATTCCATTAATGTATTATTGGACTACAATGCTTTTACAATTGGATTTATTTGAATCCCCAGGGCAGGACAAAAAGGGACATTTCATATGAAGACAGTAAATGAACATTTACATTTATGCATTTGGCAGACACTTTTATCCAAAGCAACTTACAGTGCAATTATTACAGGGACAATCCCCCTGGAGCAACCTGGAGTTAAGTATCTTACTCAAGGACACAATGGTGGTGGCCATGGGGTTAGAACCAACAACCTTCTGATTAACAGCCCTGTGCTTTAGCCACTGTGCCACAACATTTCAGGTAGAGATTTGAGTTTTCTTAATACTACATGGCCAAGTACACACCACACATTTTGGAAGTGACACCCACATTTATTTGCAGTACTGAATCCCCTAAATTAATGTTTTGTGTGCGTACGAAATACAGAAGTCACTCTTGAACCTACAGTGGTTGACATGGTGATAACCACAGCAACATTTTGGCTTCTCTCTCTGTTTCTCTCTCTCTCTAAATATACACTCACCTAAAGTATTATTAGGAACACCTGTTCAATTTCTCATTAATGCAATTATCTAATCAACCAATCACATGGCAGTTGCTTCAATGCATTTAGGGGTGTGGTCCTGGTCAAGACAATCTCCTGAACTCCAAACTGAATGTCAGAATGGGGAAGAAAGGTGATTTAAGCAATTTTGAGCGTGGCATGGTTGTTGGTGCCAGACGGGCCGGTCTGAGTATTTCACAATCTGCTCAGTTACTGGGATTTTCACGCACAACCATTTCTAGGGTTTACAAAGAATGGTGTGAAAAGGGAAAAACATCCAGTATGCGGCAGTCCTGTGGGCTGAAAATGCCTTGTTGATGCTAGAGGTCAGAGGAGAATGGGCCGACTGATTCAAGCTGATAGAAGAGCAACTTTGCCTGAAATAACCACTCGTTACAACCGAGGTATGCAGCAAAGCATTTGTGAAGCCACAACACGCACAACCTTGAGGCGGATGGGCTACAACAGCAGAAGACCCCACCGGGTACCACTCATCTCCACTACAAATAGGAAAAAGAGGCTACAATTTGCAAGAGCTCACCAAAATTGGACAGTTGAAGACTGGAAAAATGTTGCCTGCTCTGAGGAGTCTCGATTTCTGTTGAGACATTCAGATGGTAGAGTCAGAATTTGGCGTAAACAGAATGAGAACATGGATCCATCATGCCTTGTTACCACTGTGCAGGCTGGTGGTGGTGGTGTAATGGTGTTGGGGGATGTTTTCTTGGCACACTTTAGGCCCTTAGTGCCAATTGGGCATCGTTTAAATGCCACGGCCTACCTGAGTATTGTTTCTGACCATGTCCATCCCTTTATGGCCACCATGTACCCATCCTCTGATGGCTACTTCCAGCAGGATAATGCACCATGTCACAAAGCTCGAATCATTTCAAATTGGTTTCTTGAACATGACAATGAGTTCACTGTACTAAAATGGCCCCCACAGTCACCAGATCTCAACCCAATAGAGCATCTTTGGGATGTGGTGGAACGGGAGCTTCGTGCCCTGGATGTGCATCCCACAAATCTCCATCAACTGCAAGATGCTATCCTATCAATATGGGTCAACATTTCTAAAGAATGCTTTCAGCACCTTGTTGAATCAATGCCACGTAGAACTAAGGCAGTTCTGAAGGCGAAAGGGGGTCAAACACAGTATTAGTATGGTGTTCTGTAGCGAATCAGCTCTATATTCTTCCACCATTAGGTAGCGAATCAGCTCTATGAAATATTAATAATCAATCATAACTTGTTATAATCAATTATGAATATTTGGATCAGTTAATCGGGTTAACTTGATGTAGCTACATTAACATTACAACCAAATACTCGGTTCATCCCGTGAACACTCAATTTTGGTTATTAATTAATTAATTAATAGAAATGTACATTTCGGGGCAAGGGAAATTTCTTTCTTACTAAGTATTAAGAGCAAGTAGTCAAAATCTATGATTAGTGACTTTAGATATGAGCTTGAGACACAGACAACTTTACATGTGACATGAACAAGACTTTATTAACTAGACTAAACATTTAAACTACTCTAACATACATATACATACATTCATACAGTTTACCAAGGGAAAGAGGGCTGAAACAGAATACAGGAAGGCAAGAAGTTATAGCATTGTTTGAAGTTCAGCAGATCAACAGCCTGAGCAAACCATCATATTAGTTCTGACACGCCCTTTTTAGAAAGGGGTGAGGATACTTAATGTATCAAATAATGAGACTAAGTTTGATACTTGCATGTCCCTTTTGAATTAAACTGTCCTGATGCAATTTGTTGAGGCTCCAGTTGATCTTTGATGATGTTGTCTTGATATCTTTGGTGAATGGAAAAGTCAAGGCCGTAGGTAGCCTGGCGCACGCTTGGGAGTCCTTGGGGCCTTCTAGTGTGGCATCATTCAGCGAGATAGTGAGAGAGCACAAGGCTCAGAGGGCAAGAGAGGCAGGAAGCAAGAGAGGCTAAGAGTGAGCGAGGAAGAGCTAAGCTAAAAGAGAGGAAGTAAGGAAGTGGGCGCAGCAATTTTATACCCTCAGGGAACAGGTCCCACCTCTCATTGGCTCGACCAATAAGAAGGGTTTGAGTTCTAGGCGGGAATTTGGTTTATTGCTCTTTGTTGTAAAATTGCCCATTGCATGTGCAAGAAAGAAAATAGGAAATCTACTTGTAATACTAATATGTTGTTGTTATCGACATATCATGTACACAGTCATTTCAATCTTCAAAATACCAAGTTATAGAGACCAAATATGCCACACATATGATTTTGGTTAACCATAGTATGCAAAGTCTGAAACATTAACCCATTAGTTTGCAAGAAAACATAGATCAAGCACATTTAAGGGAAAATGTGAGATGGCACATTAGATACATGTCAATATTTATCACATGGATATATAGAATATATATATAGGATTAACAGGGTTCATTTCTCTTTCTCAGTAAGAGAATGAAGGGAGGGTCAGCACTTCTCTGAACATTCCTTTGGAGGTCGTAAAGGCCTCCATTACTCTCCATTACAGCATGAGAGAGTTCCTTTGTCAAAGCTCATTTGCATGTTTATGACAGTAAGAGATTTTGGGCTGAATGACTCAAAAGATAGTAAAACATCGCGTAATATCATTCTACAGAGATCTTATATTCGAATTCAGCTTGGACAAATCGTAAGGTTTAATTTGATACCAAGAAAGGTATATTTAGTACACTTAATAAGGGAATATACACTGAGGCTATTAAATATGAGGCCTCAGAGTTTAAAACACACAACTGAAACAGTTCTAACGAGTTTGATATACCTCAGAAATACACAACATACAGGGATTACACGTATTTCATTAGCAATATGCAGTTCTGTGTTTAACTGAAAAACACACACACACACACACACATTTTTACGTTCAAAGTTTCCCCCTTCCTGTCCACACGATAAGCACGTGGTGAGCATGCGGATGTCACATGCGGTTCTCTGTCAATAGTTCATTGTCTCTTTGTCAATACATTTATTGTGCTTGTGGAGGCTGGTTGGCGCTATTTCAGTAATTAGGGGGGTTTTTAACAGTAAGTTCTTGTTTGTTCGGGAATCTGTTAAGGCCACTGATCCTCCGCCATACCTTACAGTTCCTAATAATCCTTTAGGTGAGTGTATAAAGTATATAGATTTATATATACAATCACCCGACTTATTCATGTGATTATCTAATCAGCCAATCATGTGGCAGCAGTGCAATGCACAGGTCAGGAGCTTCAGTTAATGTTCACATCAACCATCAGAATGGGGAAAATGTGATCTAAGTGGCATGATTTTTGTTGCCAGATGGGTTGGTATGAATATTTCTTTAACTGCTGATCTCCTGGGATTTTCATACACAACAGCCTCTAGAGTTTACTCAGAATGGTGTTACATTTTTTTTTAAAGGCCTTATGACTGCAACAATTCATTTGCACTACGATCCTGTCTTGGACAGGCCTTCTCACAGGTGACATCTGCACCTTCTTAACAGAATTTGTTGACTTTCAGGTCTGTCTGATCACCAATCCATTGTGTTTATTTAGATGGAGAAAAATGTTGAGCTTGCCATAACTGCTTAAGTAAAAACAGACTTAAGTTCAGTCTGGTTCCTCGACAGTCATTCGGCATTAAAGACACAGAAACTCTCCGGCCCGAGAGTGGAGTGAAATGCAACATCAAACACTACACACAGGACATCTTCTAGGCCCAGAATTATGCAACAATGTTTATTTACTAAGCTGTTTGCCAATCGCTCTTGTTCATTTTTCAAACATACAGAAGTTTCAACAGGATATTGATATGCCATATGCACTCTTTTAATTAATGTGTTTTTATGCTACCTTAATTTTGTTTTAATATACTGTGTTACCGGTCAAAGGTTTGGACACACTTCACAAGAAATTGTTTTCATAATCTTAAAAAAATATATATCTAAAAGAAAAAATAATAATCTAAAAGCTTATACTTAAAAGTAAATGCTGGAAATTAGTGACTACTATGTATGAAATGTGCTTATGTATACATTTCTTAACAACTATTACATTTTATAAATTGAGGGATTGGACCAAATGGTTAAGGAAATGCAGACAAAAGTGTCCAGCATACTGTACAGTGCTGTGTTAAAAGCATTTGCCCCAATCCTGATTTCGTCTTTTTTTGTGCATATCTCGAACTAAATTGTTTCAAAAATTCAAACAAAAAGGCAATCTGTGTAAACACAAAATACAGCTTTTAAATGATAATGTTATTTATTGATTCAAAAAAGTTATCCAATACCAACTGAGAATGTGTGGAACCTCCCCTAATGGCTCAAAAGAAGCTAAATTTAAGTTTTGGAGTGCCCTAGTCAAAGTCCTGACTTGAACATGAGATGCTAGGGCAGGAGCTTAACCCGAAATTAACTTGAAAACCCTCCAATGTGGCTGAACTAAAGCAGTTCTGCAAAGAAGAGTGGGCCAAATTTCCACCACAGCATTCTGAAAGACAGATCTCCCCAAAGGTCAATGGGGCGAACTAGATGTGAAAGAACTGATGCGTTCAGTCGTGAACACCATTTTACAGGCCAGAGCACCGTCCACAAGATGCCTCCTAATGCTAAAATGTAAGGTGTTCACTGATTGGTGTCTCTAACATGGCAAAGACCCATTAAACTGCCCCATACATTAAATTCTAATATTTCTTCAATAATAATATATTGGCGTTATTGTAGAGAGGTTTCAACTAGGTTGTATAAGAACGTATTCCACATATGCACGTACCAATGTCTCGTTCCCTTCGTCTCAGGGAGCTGAGGTTATGTAACCGTGTCGTTTTGAAAGCTATTATTCTAAAATGTGAAATGCTCTGTTTTCAAACATTTGTACATTATGTTCTTGTGAAAAACAAAATAAATAACCAAAGAGATCAACTAGTCTACTTTGAAAGTGCCTAAAATAATATTAATAAAACAAATTAACCTACTAAAACTGGACTACTTTTTTTTCTGTCTTGAAGTATTTTGAGCAAACATTCCGTATTCCTTATTTTTGTAAATAAGTATAAAGAAACAAAAAGCCAATTTGGTAGGCCCCAGCGAGGATCGAACTCGCGACCCCTGGTTTACAAGACCAGTGCTCTAACCACTGAGCTATGGAGCCAGCTACGAAAACACTTGCGGAAACCACTCAATTTAAAGATGTAGTTAAGGTAACATACCATGTATGTTAATCATTTTAACACAATTACTTTTTATATGTAAAAATAGTACGTAAAATATCAAAAACTTTATGTTTTGGATTTGAGTTATACGTGAAATGCCGATACATGTAATAACTCACCACCAATTTAACTTTTCCTTAAAATGTCTGATATATTGTTCGGCTCAGTTTTAACAGACACCCAAGTAGAGCATTTCGACAGAAAAGTTTGAGTTTTCCTATGTTTCTTTTTCCCAACTAACCCAACAAATACATATTTTACAGATTGTTCGCTGCGGTCATGTTTCGAAACAAGCTGTGAGGACCCGGATGGAAATTCAATTTTGGCCAGTAGAGGGCGATGTCCACCGAAGAAACCCTCCAATTGCCATATTTGATTTCTGAACTGAATGAAAACGAGGCCGTGAGGGATAGGTTCAGTGGATTAAAGTGTATAAAGCTACTAGATCACATACAGTTTTCTACAACTCATGTTTTCTTTTCTTACAGTTTTTTTTTTTTTGTCTAATGAAATTTCTTGGAAAGATTTTTTTTTTAAAGGGGGTCATAAAGTGCTATTTTTAATCATTTTATTATCTTCCCTGAGGTCCACTGATAATGTTATGAAAGGTTTTTTAGTTTTTTGCACCAAAACAGTCACGATTTAGTAATATATGATAATTTTCCACCCTGTTTTTGGCTCTCTTTCTGAAAGGATTGGTTTTGGCCTCCTTAAAACTTCAATGTAAATGCCCGCCCATTTTGAAGCCCCTCAAATTCAGCAAACTCAGTCAGAACAACATAATTAAACAAAATTGCTGGGTTTACACATAATGCACTCTGATTCACACAGGGGCGGACTGGGTCTAAAAAATTGGCCCTGGAATTTCTGGCTCACAATGGCCCACCAAACCCAGCCTGCAACACACCACACCATAACTGGCTCATTAATTTCATGTTGCGGCTCAATTAAAAATATTTGTGTTGAAAAAAATACATTCTCAAAACTATGACAGGAGACATAATTAGCCTCTTTTCCTTTTCTTCCATTTCTTCTCACTAATAATGTTTGCCATAAGGTTTGTGATAGAATGCATAAACATCATAAAACATCATACTGAACATTTCAAGATATATATAATAGCTAAACACTATTTATTATATTTACCTTTTTACATGACGTATTTCCATATGGACATAGTGTTGGACATATGCTGACATAGTGAGGCAAACAAGGTTTAAACATCAACCGTAACAGAGAGCTTATGATTTACTGGCTTTGTCTTGCAATAAGAATGCAACCAAATGAAGCACTGATTTAGTTACAGTAAGACCTAAGTGTGAACTTTAAATCCAAATGTAACCCTTAAATGCATGGGAATTTCACCAAACACTCTTACATATTCAGGTCTTTTGATACCCAGCACTTATATCAACCACAAATGGATCTACAAAATGCCCAGATAGTGTACAAAAAAATATATATTTTCAAGATAATTAGAAAATAATAGAATAAATATCGCTTTTAGATAGATTTGATGTTTTATTTTTTCATATATCTAAGAGTTAATGCATCAAATCAGAACAAATAACAGGATTCATTACTTTCACACTGAATTTTTTATGAGATACAACTTGGCTGTCAAAAACATATTAAGCTACACATAACACATGATACTCATAAGCAATACATGAGCTACACATAAGTTACACATATGTATTTTCTCAGGCACTTATTGAGTCTAAATAGATGCACAACTTACTGTACATAATTTCATAGTAGTATCATAATAATTAATGTGTTGTACTTGATGCAGTTTACTTCCATGTTTTTTTCCTCATCAAATAGCAATGTCAAATGTAAATAAAGTCAATCATTGAAACAACAGTTCCACCTTAAGTGAGAATAGCATGTATACTAGGCATGTGTCCATCCGCATATGACACACTGATAATTCATTGCTGATCATTCATTGTTGCAGAGAAAATCTATGTGATATAGTAGTTATTTAATACAATTAGTAGTTTAGATAATTTGTCTTGTAATAAACAAAGAAATATATATAATGTGATAGTTAACTTATATAGACATACAGTAATATATTAATACAAACTAACATTTATGGAAGTTCAAAAAAAGAAATAAACAAATCTCATAATTTAATCACCCTCATGCCATCCCAGATGTGTATGACTATCTTTCTTCTGCTGAACACAAACTACGATTTTGGGAAGAATATCTCCTCACAATGTAAAATGGGTACCAACATTTTGAAGGCATAAAGGCAGTGTAAAAGTAATCCATAAAACTCCAGTGGTTAAATCCATGTCTTCAGAAGTGTGGGTTCAAAACAGATCCATATTAAATTCCTTTCTTACAATCAATTTTAACTTTCAACTTCACTTTCAAATTCTTCTACTTTTGTATGGCAATTCGCTTTCTTCGTGCACATCGCCACCTACTGGTAGGGATGATAATTTATTGTAAAAATAGATGTAAATATTGATCTATTTCTCACCCAAACCTATCATATTAATTCTGAAGACATGGATTCAACCACTGGAGTCATATGGATTGCTTTTATGCTGCCATCATATGCTTTTTAGTGCCTCAAAATGTTGGTACCCATTCACTTTCATTGTGAGGACCAATAGAGTTGAGACATTCTTCTAAAAATCTCTGTTTGTGTTCAGCAGAAGAAAAAAAGTCATACACATACACAGCATTTAACATTTTTGGTGAATTATCCCTTTAAGACATTGCACATTTTTGTTTTTGTTGCAATTGTGGCTTTAATTTAAAATGTATTATTAAACCTTATGCACTGCTGGTGCAACCCTACCCAGTTTGCGATAAGCATGTGAGAGGAACCTGTGTTCAAATCCCAGTCTAACATCTTTTATATTTAGTCCCTAAAAAATTAAACAAGCAAACTTGCAACCAAATTTTGTGAACACCATTCATTTAAATGGCAAAGAACAGCGTTGGCATTTCGATAATAACAAGATGTTTAATCGACATGAGTTAATCAGTTAAAGGCTTAACCAACATAATTTTTAATGAATGGAACGCTCAAGGAAACTGTTCCAAGAACAGTTTTAAAAGCAACTTATTTTCAGCCTCCCTCCGTATACAGCCTCCGAAGGCAGCATTTTCCAGTCGTCTTCAATTTAAGGCAAATTATCCTTCGATGGTGCAAATGGCACGTGAAAGGGTTGATTTCCGACTAACTTTATTTTCACCTACTATAATGGTGCGACTTAATACTCAAACACACATTATGCTCTCTCTGTCTGTGTGTGAGAGAGAGAGAGAGAGAGAGAGAGAGAGAGAGAGAGAGAGAGAGAGAGAGAGAGAGAGAGAGAGAGAGAATAAAAACGGTTGTGGGGAATTAGGGCTCTGTCTCTTTAAGAGGGCAGCTCCTGCTTTCTCTGCCTCTGTACCTGCTCAAATCAGCTCGGATCATTTCACAGCAGTCCAGAGGAAGAACCGAACACGAAACTCCGTGCATTCACACGAATGAGGAGTCATAACATTTAATCGGATCTTTCGAGGTCCCGCTGCCTCTCAGCATTAATGGATGCGTGATTTTGAAAGCATACGAAATTTAAAGCGGTTATTCTTGAAATATTGCTTTTTAAGGTTTTTATTTCTACCGAAATTCGTCGCTTCTTTTAAAACGATGCTCGTGGATTTATAAATCGCGGATATATGAAGGCATGCATAATTGTGAAGTTATGGGTAAGTGAGGCGTAACTAAATATGTTAGTATGAAAATAATATTGTCTGGAGTACAATGCACAGTCTTCCATTTTCTCAAAGGGATTCCTGTTGATCCTTACATGATTTAATACATGAATGCCTTCGTTCTAGATTGCGCTGGGATTTAAACACAACACCATGTTGGATCTGGACCTACATTGTGTTCTATGTTGAATATTTCACTCTGAAACTGTCCCTCTGTGAGAGTCATGATGGCTAAGCATTGTCATAGTGATGACCTGAGTAAGATCCCTGACGAGGAACTGCTCAAATGGAGCAAAGAGGACTTGATCAAGAAACTGAGAAGAGTCGACGGTGAGAAGATGAGCCTGATGCTTGAACATGGCAACATGATGAAGGATGTCAACCGCAGACTGCAGGTGCACCTCCACGAAATCCGTAATCTAAAGGAAATAAACCAGAAACTGCAGGATGACAACCAGGAGCTCCGGGAGCTCTGCTGCTTTCTGGATGATGATAGGCAGAAAGGCAAGAAGTTGTCGCGGGAATGGCAGAGGTTTGGGAGATATACAGCGAGCGCTGTGTTGAAGGAGGTAAGCACCTATCAGCAGAAACTCAAGGAACTAGAGGTCATCCAGCAGAACGTTCTGCGGGAGAATGTAGAACTAAAGGAGATCGTTCTCATGTTGGATGAAGATAGGAATGGAGCTGGATCTAGGAGTTCCATTGACAGCCAGTCCAGCCTGAGTAACCTCAATGGAGGCTCTGGCACTGTTAGAGATATTGGGGATGGGAGCAGTACCTCCAGTGGTGGAAGTGCTGGCAGCCCAGACCACCATCATAACCATATACACAAGGGTGTAGAGACCAAAATAGGCACCATAAGACGTTCGATGGATGATCTCTCAACTTCACATCACCATAGGAGTATTCCCAATGGACTCAATGGTGAGTAACCACCACTGTCATTATCAAAGACCCCAAAATTGTTGCATTTTGTGGCGTTTAGTCCATATGAATCAGCTTTGAGCCCATCTATATGCTCTTAAAATTGGACTAAATCAAAAATTACAAGCAACAACAACAGACCAATATTTTTTAAAATGTCACAGCGTTAACAATTTCAGGGGAAATAGCTTACTTGCAGTTGTTTTTGCATATTAAGCATGGCTGGGAAAAAAGATTAACATAAAAATACTTCACCTTTAAGCAGAGGTTTATATCAAATTAATTGTTTTTCTCTAATAGGAAAACAAGCCAAAAATATTGATTACTCATCTTGCAGTCATATGCATGTCCAAGTTTTGGTCCAATAAAATGCTCTGTAGAATTGGAATGTCCCTCCCCCTTAATTATAAATTGGTTCCAAAAGTATTTTTCCTATTAATTTCTTCCATAGGCATTTCCCAAAATCTTTCATAAAACAGTTCAAAGCCATGATCCCAACCATAAAGAACTGAGGTGAATCACAACATTACAGACTTTGATTCGAAGAAAGAAAATATTTGAAAATCAGACAAAAAGACAAAGGTACAAGACTGTGTATTTACAGTATTTCACAAGAAAGAACAGCAATCCCATGAAGCATTGCGAATGATGTAATGAAATGACAAACAATAGGAACATATAAAACTATTGATTTAAAATAGTTGATTAGAAGTATTGAAACTATATATTTAAATTGTATTGCAAAGTATTCAGATATTTGCACATATATAAGTAGTTGTGTTCAAGTGGATGTGTTCACACTTGTAGTTTGATTCACTTTGTCCGGACCAAAAATGAAAATGATACATTTAGTCCTGGTTCACTTAGCATTCAAACTGGTATTTTTAACACCGAACCTAAAGATACAAAACAAAAGGCATAATGATAAGGTCACAACCTGATTGGACAGCTTTTATGATGTATATTTTGCGACGGAACTTGCCGAACATCCTAAACAATGCCGGATGTTGGGCATATATATATATATACATTGATGATGAAGATATGCTGCAAAGCACCTTTACCAAACTGTAATGAGCAACATAGCTCCTATGATTAGAAGAACAAGGTATACTTGAGGTCAGTATTAAAGGCAAATTATTTCGTTATTGGTATGTTTAGACGTTTTTGGTCCATGCTGCGTTCATATATCAGTCAAACCGCACCAGAGTTTGTTGGAAGCAAACCGAGACCCACTATTTAGGGGGTCTCGGTCCGCTTGTTTGGTGCGCACCAAGGTTCGGATGGCAGTGTTCACACTTGTTCAAATGAACCGTGCTAAAAGAGCAAGCACACCAGAGTTTGTTTTAATTAAACCAAACCTACCAAGTGTGAACACACCTTAAGTGTAGGAAGACTCGATTGCATCATTCACAGTGCGTCATGTGAGTGGGTAGTTGCTGCTGAAATTCTCTGTGGCCTTTCTCTTTAGGAGAATTCTCTTTAGGAGAATTCTGCTATTTAAAATTAAGTTAAAATGATGCGGATTAATGGCTTCAACGGAAGCATATATTGATTAACAAATTCATAGCTTATGGTTGGTCTGTCTTTACTGGTTAAAAATGAGTTTGTCTATGGAAAAATGTATGGGATTCCAGAACCTGAATTTTAAAAAGGGACACACCCTTCAATATGTCCCACCCCAACTTCCTGTTTCAATAAGAAAATAGGTTAACACTGGAAAAACTACAATTGTCAAGCCATTTCTTGGGGTCTTCAATAGTATTACATGGTGCCTTTGCAATCTGTCTATGAACCATAGTCTATTACTCTCAGAGCAATGATTCTTTTTTTAGAGCTACTAAAACATCTTTGTGAGACTATGATTCAATTGCAAATAAGTTTATCAGACACTGAAAGCAGGCTGACAGATTAAAATGGTCAAAAAAGAAGTATGCTGTTTCTTGTAACTCAAAGTTCACTGATAAATCATGTGTGTGGTGTTGCATAAAACATCAACATCTGTAGAGTAAGAAGACACTGAGATTTCTAACACCACATCAGCTAAGGTTCCTTTGAAAAAAAAAAACCCTGATAAATTTGTAGCTATCATACCAAATTGTCATGGTAATTTATTTGATTCATATAGTGTTATAGTTATCTTTCTTTTGAGTGAAATTATTTATAAATAATTGATGTCACAAAGGCTAGGACAGTTTGATTGTGGCACAAATGAAATACATATTGATTTGTTGTATGTTGGGCATGAAAGGGGACTTGTAAGCCTAAGGTGCGTTCCAAACCAAACACTTCTTCACTATTTGACGTAATTTTGAAGTGTTAGTAGTGCGAGTTGTATGTTTACACTGAAAACGCAACAAAAAGAAGTGTACTACGAGTACCCGGATTATGCGGTTTTTCAATCATCAAAATGGAGTGTGGAATGTTGGACACTTCGTCCACTAATAGCATGCGGCTTGCCGTACATAGCGGAAGGAGCATAGTTACCGGCAGCGATGGTGATCTTACTAAACAATTGTAAATAATGGAGAATATGACAACTAGAGAAACTTGAAGACAGCACCTTACAAAAGTGAGTTAAATGCTTTACTGTCATACCATACTGTGTGAATATGTATATTGTTGCACTGAGGATGGATAGCGTGCTAAAGCTAGCGGCAACACAACACTTGGGATTGAAACGTCACTTCCATCAGCTGTTAAATGGCGAACACTTCCATGTAGTAAAAAAACATTAAGTGTTCCATTAGGGACGATACTACACTTTGAAAATTCATATACTACAAGTCTGAGTGCGTAGTACATTTTGTTTTTGTGATTAATGTTTTTATTGATTCATACAATAAATAAAGAAAAGAAAAACACATATACACAGAATCAACATTTAACCCCCACCACTACCCCTCCCAATCCCCGACCCCACCCTGACCCCCAGCAAACATTCCTGTGGTCAAACATGAGCACACACACACACACACACCACACACACACACACACACACACACACACACACACACACACACACACACACACACACACACAAGACGCAGCTCTAGTCTTTGGGCAGACTTCCAAAACACGATCGTCTGGAGAAGAAACAAGAAGAACACATTTTCAAAACAGCCTATATGAACAGCTTTTGTACAACACATTTTAATACGGTAATGGAATGTAAGCTATTGACAGGGAACCATAATCATAAGTGATCTAAAATGCAAGCATTACACCCTAGTGGTAATTACCTAAATAATCTCGTATTTTTAAAACAACTGTAGCGTGAGCTTGGCCTTGAGTAAAGGTGTTACTTTAATTGCTTTTAAGGTAGCTCAGGAGACTGTGCCTTACAGACACATCAAGCAGAGCAGAAATCAATGATTTCCTCTCAAGCCCTCAACACCCCACATGAGCTGACTGTTTGAAAACTGTAATGAAATGGTTCATTCTACGAAAGATGTGATTTCAGATAAAAAGTCAGGTTTCCTCTAAGTGCTTCAGTTTCCCCCACAGTCCAAAAACATGCAGGTCAAGTGAATTGGAGACTCTAAAAATTGTCAGTGAGTGTGAATGTGTATGTCTGTGTGTGTTAGCCCTGTGATGGCCACCTTTCCAGGGTGTTTCCTTGCCTTTGGCCCAAGAGAGCTGGGACAGGTTCCAGCACTACCCATGACTCTAAATAGGACAAGCAGCTATAAAAATGGATGGATCTCAAAGGGAAAAATTCAACCTAAAAATGATAATTCGCTCATCATTTACTCAACCTTATGCTGTCTCAAACACGTACTGTATGACTTTCTTTCTTCTGTGGAACACAAATGTAGATCATTTAATGGAGATATGATGTAAATATATCAATACAATGCAAGCCAATGGGGACCAGCACTTTCAAGCTTAATAGCAATTCTGGTTCTTAATTAAACCATTAACGATTAATTTAGTACTTATGAAAAAATATTTGTAAATAATAACTGCAATTAATATTGGATTTACAACCCTCAGCTGCTGTTACAAAATAATGAGATCATTTAATATTTTTACAGAACATATGGTTCATTTCAAGTCTGTGATGCGATGACAAAATGAATAACTTGTGACTCAGTATGTTTTTAATTCTCTTAAAAAGATCCTGCTGATGATAGTCATTTGTTCAGGAGAAGACAAGTTTTGAGGAATAAGAGTCATTTAATGGAGAGGTAGCACTGCATGTTTTGCAGGGCAGATTCAAAAGAACCGGCTCATGTGAGTCATTCTTTCTGAAATCAAACTACTCCGGTTGCACAATATGTTTCACGCTGCTGAGCACAGGAAACACTGTCAGAATATTTTAGTGTTCTGTCCACATTAGCGGAAGAATGCACGTTAGAGAACGTTAAAAGTTTTCCCATCCCTAGTTACCATAATTGTTAAAAGGGAATCCTTGCTTTCGATATAGAATGATATAGAAGGTAGAAAATGGCATTGGGTTTTGTCTTAGACCTAAGTGGGATCCATCTGGCGTGAGGTAAATGGGACACACAATCCCATTGCATCCAGCTTGGGTTTATTGGGAAACTTCTGAATGGATGTGAGAATCTGGATAACGTTGGCTCATGGGGCTAATATTCTCAAAGCTAACACATTGGTTGTAAAATGAAACTGCAGCAAGAACTGGACCTGGAAATCAGATTTCAGAGAAACGTTTTTATAAAATGTAACTTTTAGACAGCGAATAATTGTCACAGTTCATGACCGCATTATGACTGTAATTCTTAATTATCTCTTAAAGCACAAGCTATGCCTAATCTTCGCAATAATATGGCAATTACCCGAGCCAATGTTATGAATGACGCTTGGGATTTTGGTTTATCCTGACAGATTAACTTTAATCCTAATAGATTAAATATGACAGTTTTTGACTTGTTTGGTGTGGCATATGTCATTTTAAGATGAGCTTGTTAAGAGCACAGATTATTCAGTTTTTCATCCAATTGTGGCACCAAATGGAAGTTTTCAAACAGGATGCCTGAACATACGGTTTGTCTTCCATTAGTCAATAAACAGATATTCCTGCCCCATAGTCATGCCATTGGTTGAGCCAAATCTCGCTGTGTCTGGTTGGTCAGGAAATAAACCTATTGGTAGTCTAATAGTTGTTTTGGCATACTAAACTGGGATAGAAGAAAGTAATTCAACATTGAAAAAAATTGCACACTTCACCTTTTAAAGGTAAAAATCTCTTAAGGATGCTTCCCCTTACAACAATGGGCCGTAAAATCATTGAACCCAGGGTAAAATGAAGGAAGTGACCTAAATGTTGGTCAAAATGAAACCATAAAATCAGCTCAGCCAGTTCATCACAACATAAATTCATATGCAAGTAAAGAATTTGCAAAGACTGCAGATTGCATCTTAATACAATTATAGCTAAGAGACAGTGGCTCTTTAAGAACAAGAATGAATTTAATTTAAATCAAATGGTGACCTGATAATTTTCAACTTTTTATTTTAGTTGAAATTTTCCAAAATTGCAGAGCTCTTTAGTTTGGCCTATTTCTGTTAATGATAAAAGGGTGTGCCGCTCTGCTGACCAGCATAGGAAGTGTTGCTCAATTAAAACTTGCTTTTCCAGTTTGCACAAGATTGATGAATGACAGTCTGGCATTCTTATATAAAACTTATTGTGAGTGCTGTCAAGGGTGTGCAGAGACAATGGTGTCATTTCCTCACCAATGTGTAATTCCAAACACGCAAGACTTTCTTTATTCCTTCAAATGTCAGAGCTGCTCTTTACCATACAGTGAAAGTGGATGGTAATCTGGGGATTTCAAGCTCCGAAAAGGAAAGAAAATCTACATATAATAGAGGGTTTGATTAAAAGGTAGCTAAGCTCCTCATATTGAGACCATTTTTGTGTGTGACTTAAGAGCGTATCGCCTTCTGTCTTTTCTGGGTCCTGTGGCTGTCGATGCAAGTATGAGAGATCCTGTCAGCTGGCTTTCTTTGTTGTTAAAGAAAACCTCTGCCCATCAGGAATTCCCACATTCCACAACTAACAATAGTAAGTCCTTTCTCAATCTGAATTAACTGAGAGATATGAGATGTGAATGAGACTCATCTTGCTACAGTGAACCGCACATGGGACAGCATGTGGTTTACGTCCAGTGAGTGCAAGTACACCAATATGCTGATAACTACCAAAAATCAGCTTATTCAAAAAATCAGAGAATACAAGAAAAAACATGAGAATCAGGGAATTCTCTGCTTTTGATGTGAAAATTAAAGGCATTCGCACAACAGTTCACACTTTGGATAAGCTGGTAGAACGCCAGTAAAGCTGTTTGCATGCCGAGTAGGGCTGGGTATCATTCAAAAATGTCGATATCGATACCGATATCTTGACTTCGATACCGGTTCCAAAACAATACTTTTTTTGATACCAATTTTATGAAATCCATTTTAACAAGATTACAAACATTACCTAAAAAAAAAACTTTGGTTTTATTTTTTTCAGTTTGTTGACTTTTTTTACAGACTCAAAGACTCATCTCCTGAGCCACTGCAGCTCCAACAAAGGAACAAAAAGCACAAAAGAACAAAATTTATTTAAATAACAATAATGTGAAGAGGAAAAAAAAAAGAACTAAACTGTTTATTCAGCCAACCCTAAGGATAAGCACGGTTTAACAAGATAACTAGTTTAATGTGAGTTAAACTTGATCAGTTACTGTCAGCCTTAAAGCATTTTCGCATCGATTTAGCTGTATCTATAGCTGTACATCCAAACAATATCTAACGTTACATAGGTCCCGGTTTATAGGACTATGTCACTGCCCACAGAAACGTTAATTTAAGAAGTACACAAGCATGCACCACTACAAGTTAGCCGATTTTGTTTGTTGGTTTGTTTGCTAAACGTTAACTTTACCTGTCGGAGTCCCAGTCATAGCACAGCTGCATTCATCGGTAGTTTTGGAGGAGGACTCATGTGGTGGGCATGTTGAAGGAGGCTCTGTGGCAGGTGGACGCTGAGAGGATGACTGCACCGGCTCAGTCTTCTTGCAGTCGAAGACGGAGCAACTGTCTGCTCTTAAGTTTATTCCGTGCACTGTCAAGTGCTTCATCAGATTTGTTGTGTTGCCGGTCTTGGTGGCAATTATCTTGCCGCAAATATTGCATCGCACACTGTTGGAATTGAGCCTGGTGAAATGTAGCCACACTTTTGATCTTTTCCACATCTTTTACATCTATGGGGGTTAGGAAGCATACACACTACAGCCTCACATGTGAGCCGCGTCTCTGGGCGTAACAAGAGTAATATTTATACATAATATTTCTTCATAAAGTGCACGTGCAAACGTGTGCAAAAAGTACAGGACAGTACAATAAATTAATAAAAGAAACAGGACAATAGACACAGTAAGAGACAGTGCAGCGCCGACCAGTACACATTTGTAATGAATAGTGCAAAAAAATGACACTTTCTAAAAATGCCAAATGTAAACATAACATACTATGAAATAGTGTTCTATGGACATAGCAGTTATTGAGGTAGCAGCCAGGTAAAGTGACAATTTATTAAAGTGCATCTCTGGACATGTGCAAAAGTTGAATGGTGTACTGGTGTACAGGTGTGTGTGTGTGTGTGTGTGTGTGTGTGTGTGTGTGTGTGTGTGTGTGTGTGTGTGTGTGTGTGTGTAGCGTGTATTTATCACTTTGTGGGGACCAAATGTCCCCATAAGGACAGTAAAACCCGAAATTTTTGACCTTGTGGGGACATTTTGTCGGTCCCCATGAGGAAAACAGCTTATAAATCATACTAAATTATGTTTTTTGAAAATGTAAAAATGCAGAAAGTTAGGGTTAGGTTTAGGGGATAGAATATAAAGTTTGTACAGTATAAAAACCATTATGTCTATGGAAAGTCCCCATAAAACATGGAAACACTACGTGTGTGTGTGTGTGTGTGTGTGTGTCAGTCCAGTCTCTGAGTATTGATGAGTCTGACGGCTTGGGGGAAGAAGCTGTTACACAGTCTGTCCGTGTGGGCTTGAATGCTTCAATACTTCTTGCCAGATGGCAGGAGGGAGAAGAGTGTGTGTGAGGGGTGTGTGGGGTCATCCACAATGCTGGTTGCTTTGCGGATGCAGCGTTTTGTGTAAATGTCTCTGATGGAGGGAAGAGAGACCCGATGATCTTCTCCTGGTGCACAGCATTTGTCATGGTCTCACCTGGTTAAAACAAAAACCCATATTAACATGCTATACTACTTAACATTAACCAAAATGATCGGCATAGTCTTCGCTGTTTGTTTACTTGATAATTGAAATATAATACAATAAAAATAAATGCTTTCAGAGTTTGACTGTAAAGCAGGCTGGTTTACATTCACTTAAAGAAAAAACTGTTTCTATCAATGCCTTTCTAAGTAGCATATTTGACCAGTCACATGCAGAGAGTGCACTAGAGTATTACATTTACATTTATGCATTTGGCAGATGCTTTTATCCAAAGCGACTTACAGAGCCCTTATTACAGGGACAACCCCCCCGGAGCAACCTGGAGTTAAGTGCCTTGCTCAAGGACATAATGGTGGTGGCTGTGGGGATAAAACCAGTGACCTTTTTATTACCAGATTACCAGTTATGTGCTTTAGACCACTACACCACCACCACTCCAATTAATTTTAGTATCAACTTGGTATTTTTGACATCCCACACTCATTTGAAATCGATTCATTTTGTGAGCGTTGTAGTAATATAATTTGTAATCATAAAAAGAGTGTTGCTTAGCTTAGCTTAAGGGGCATGTGGCATTCATTTAGTCTTTATCCAGGTGGTAAGGCATTATTAACGTGTTTGTTTATTGCTGTTTGATGAAATGCAGTGTAATTAAATTATTGATGAAATGGCCAGGTGGCACATTGGCAGGGTAAGAGCTGCTCCAAAGCAAACATTCAGCAATCCAATTCTGTCGATGCACAGAGTGACCTTCACACTGAGTCAAGCAAAAGTTAACAAAAGTGTCCCCAATGTCATTGAAGGCCCATTTGGAGGGAACTCTTACTGTGCGTGTCAGCCATTCTTGCAATCTGCCTGGAGAATAGAGTATTCCATCCATCCAACTTTTATAGCCGCTTGTCCTATGTAGGGTCGCGGGTAGTGCTGGAGCATATCCCAGTTGTCTCAGGCCGAAGGCAGGGACCATCACAGGGCTCACACACACAAACATACATATTCACACTCTCAATCACACCTATGGGCAATTTAGAGTCTCCAATTCACTCCAAATGCATGTTTTGGACTGTAGGGAAAACCGGCACACCCAGAAGCAGAGGTAGTAACATGCTACATTTACTTGGTTACATTTACTTGAGTAACTTTTTTGAAAAAATTGGAAAAAAAACTGTAATAATGTGGGCTTGTCTGTGTCATGTTGATACTTATTCATTTTCAGAATGAATCTGTAACTAGGGGCTCTTATGACCTCAGTTTCTAAGTTTATATTTTTTATATCAGCACTGGAACATATCAGTGCCTACTGTATAAATCCTTGCAAACATCCCAGTTAAATGCAAATGTTTTGCCCTGCCTATCGTAATTGTGAGAATTTCTGCATGTGCAAGGTTGGCGCATACACAGTGTTTGACAGATGCAGGTGGCTTTGTCATATAGACAACAAGCTTCCAAACACAGCTATAAGGTGCAATTTCCCTTAGTGTACAGAACTAAAAATACAAATTCCTTTGACACTGACAATGCTGGACAAAATTCACTGAACAAAATTCACACAAGATGTAAAAAAATGTGAAATAATGACAGAAGGCATGAATAAAAGCATGATCTTGCTTCAGTGTATAGTTAAACATTAAATATCACTTGGGACTGTGTGACATTGTTCACGTTTTTCACCTTAATATTTACTAGAAAAAGGTTTCCATAATTCTCATCTAATTGACAGATTCATCCAAATCTGAGAAGCATCCTTAAAGTGATAGTTCAGCCTTTAATCAATATCATAATTTCCGCACCCTCTTATTCTTCCAACCCTGTGAAATGTTCTGTATTCTGTGGAACCCAAAAGATGTTAGACCGGATGTTAGGGAATGACAGTCTCAACCACCATTCCCTTTCAAAATATGGAGGTAAAAACCATGCAGTGAAAGTATTTCTCAGCTCAGAATGCAAGTGAATGGTGACTAAAACTTTGAAGCTCAGAAAGCACATAAAGGCATCATTAAAGGAATTCAAATAACACTGGTTCAGTCTATGTCTTCAGAAGGGATATGATAAGTGTGGGTGAGAAACAGATCAAAAAATAATTTTTTACTAATAATACACTTTCACATTCTTCTTCTTGTGTTTTTGGTGATTAAAGTCTTTGTTCATATTGCCACCTACTGGGCAGAGAATATTGAAATAAAACTTGCATGAGAGGTTGAATTACTGCAAATTGTATTAATTTAAAATTAAAATGTTGTATCGCTTTCATAGAATTAATTAACCATTTAACAGGAATTAATTTTTCTTGAGGTTTTGAAAAATCTGTTGAAAACGATGTAGGCCTACCTCCCATTTAAACCGTCCCCGCCATGTGTTTCCCCTAAAATTCCTGAAACATGCTCTTTTTATTTCCTTCTGCTATGGTAAGAAATGGGGGCCTGCCTCTCCATTTTTGTGGGGAAATCTGTTTACATTGGTGTGCCTGGAAATCATGGGGCCATCTGTCCACTGCTTTTGTCTTCTAGACAAAGCTGAGGCTTTCACAAAACTCTTAATGGAGCACTGAAAGTTTTTTCAGTGGATATTTCAGTTAACTTGCATTGGGACCTAACGCATCTCCACAAGCCTTTAACATGTTCAGGGTTGCCAGATAAGAGACGAAACACCCCAGTTTGAGATTTATACTTGCGCAAATTGGAAATATTCTTCCTAATGTTATACTTATTTTGTGCAATCTGGCAACCATGTTCTCGAGTGCACTATATCTATCTGGCTTTCTACTTTGAACAAACTTAGTGATCTGTAATGCAATATTCTGCTCGAGGAAAAATGTTATATATAATGTTATCCATTCTTGAGGCTGCTTGTGATGTTTGGTGCTACTTTGCAGGTAAACCTTCTCAGTGATTAAATTAAATATAAAAGTAGATCTCGGCATCATTGACATGCAAGCAAAAGCAAGCCAGAGACGAATATATCTATGCATTTTTTATTTGTGCAATTTAGAAATGTTGAATTCCCTTCGCACCTGTATGTTAATCTAACTCTTGCAGTAATCATTTATCATAGTCATGCAGCCGGTGTTATTCTGTTTGTGTGCTGTAATTCAAACCACCGAGGAGACCCTCATCATGCCACTTTTAGCATGTAAATGGGTAACGTTTTAGAAAAAAATAAGTAAACTCGCCCGCTTTGCGACAAACATTAAAAGTTCTGTAAATTTCATTTTTTTTAAATATTAAAACACATACACTTCAGAAAATTGAGTACACAACTATTTCTGAGCTTAAAAAATACAAAAACCAAATCATTGCAGAATATTGTAGCTCAAAAGGAATACAGTGTGGCCCCCCCCATGCACTACTTAAAGCCCGATGTGGCCCCTTTACCAAAATAGTTGCCCGCCCCTGCTGTAGACCATACTGAAACCTGCTGAGCTTGGGAAAAATGCCTGTGTTGTAGTCTTTCTTGTGAGGGGGCTAGGCTCTGACCCATTAGCATTCCAGTCCTTATGGGTGGAGGTGATCGGAGGGGCGTGTCCTCACGTGTACAACAGAGCTCCACTTCTTTCATCCCTCCTGAGTAGGCTCACGTGTAATCTGTGCGCTCTTTTCCACATTTCAAATTTTTTCCAATATTTGGAATGAGGGGCTTTCAAATACCGTGCATATCTACTGAACCTTCTGTGGAATTGTGCAGGCTGGCTTTAATTCTACTTAAATGTATATGTGAAAGTAAGTATGTGGACACCCCCTTCTAATTAATAGGTTTGGCTTTTCCAGTAATTCCAGTAAAGACCAATTATAATGTTACTGCATATAACGATATTCTAGAGAATTAAGCGCTTTCAGCTGTGTGGCAATAGTTTAGGGAGGGCCCATTTCTGCTCCAGCATGACAAAACCCCTATCAAAAGTTTTGCTACTGAAATCGGTCTGTGCTTAACAAAATAAAATTCACTGCCCCCAGTGGCTGAAGCTGGAAGTGTTGTTGAACATATGGGCATATGTGAAAATAAAATTAAGTTCTATTTTTTATGTAAATGTAAATGTATTTATGTGAATGCGATTACTTTCTGGTTTCCATGGGAGGAAACCCCGTGTCTTGGCAGTTGAGTGGATGCGCTATCAGTTATGCTAGGAAGAAATATGTTGAATTATTGTAAAAATGTCTGATGGTACTGTATGGTGCTTCTCAGTAATTTAGCTTAATTGGGTTGATTTCAGGCAGCATAAACTTTTGGAAGAAAATTTTTGATTTCCTGTGTGATCATATTGCACAAAGCTAGGTCCCTAAAGAGGTGGTTTACTGAGTCTGATGTGGAAGAACTTAAATGGCATTCACAAAGCCCTGACCTGAACCCTGTTGAACACCTTCGGGTTGAATTTGAACAGCTAATATACACTGAAAATGTTGCATACTCTAATATTTTGTTGGACTGCCCTTAGCTTTAATTATGCCGTGCATTCGTCGTGGCATTGTTTCGACAACCTTATGCAATGTCACAACATTTATTTTCATCCAGTTGCATTAATATTTGCCCGAGATCTTGAATTGGTGACGGGAGAGTCAAACCACACCCATAAAGTCTTCTCCAGCACATCCCAAAGACTTTCAATGTTGTTAAGGTCAGGACTTTGTGGTGGCCAATTCATATGTGAAAATTAATCATCATGCTCCCTGAACCGCTCTTTCACAATTTAAGCCCGATGAACCTTGGCGTTGTTTTCCTGGAATATGCCTTCAGGGAAGAAAAATCCATTGATGGGATAACCTGATCATTCAGTTAGTCAGCTGACTTAATTTTATTGCTGCATAATGTTGCTGAGCCTAGACCTGACCAATTGAAGCAACCCCAGATCATAACAGTGCCTCCAGAGGCTTGTACCCTGACATGGCCATCACTTTAGAATAGGTTAAACCTGGACTCATGAGACCACATGACCTTTTTCCATTGCTCCACAGTCCAATCGTTATACTCCATAGCAAATTGAAGTAGTTTTTTCCAAGTATCCTCACTAACAAGGGCCTTTCTTGTGATCACACAGATGTTTAATCCCAATTCTGTAAGTTCTCAATGCTGTTTCACTATTAAACATAGTTCTACTGTTGATGTGACTTCAAGTGTATTTGTGATCTCTGATCACGATCATTCAAGATTTTTTTCCAACCACATTTCTTCCATGAAGCTGACGGTTCCAGGTTTTAATAATGTGTTGGACAAATGAATAATGAGCCAACAACTTCTGGAGATAAGGTAGAAGTTCAGCGATAGTTTTGCATCTTTGGGTGTGCCAGCTCCAGTTTCAGTTCTACTTAATGTGGATTAAACCTGCTGGTGTAAATGTAAGTTATTTTTATAGTGCAATTTCCCAAGTTATTATCACAAAATGTATCTGATTTTCTGCCTTATTGAGTGCACCTGAGCCCAACTCGTTATAGATCGCTCTTATTTGGCAAGCATTCATTATAAAATATATTTTGTATGTGTATCTGTTGGGTTTTCATTTCTGGAACAACATACAGTACACACTTTTTATAAATAACATGAGATATTTTTCCCCACTTCCTTTAATTTAATGTTTTGCACTGTACAATGCAGAAACGAGACAAATGTAGTGCAACAAACAATGAAGCAATGCTGATGAAACAGCATGCAGGAACATCTGTAAAGAAACAGGTATGAAGAAAGAGCAGCTAACATTCTACAGGGCCACACCACACTTGCAATGGCAAATTTATTAAGAATACATTTAACATAAAATTGGAAACCTTATAAATCACCTAACTAAAGCAATGCCTTACCTTCAGACTGACATGCTCTTATACAAAGCTCATCACATCAATGCACTTCAACTAACAATATGTACAGATTAATATTAGTACTGTTGTGTTCAGGCGCAAGAATAAAAAGCAAATGCACAACTAACTGGGAGCTGCTGCTTCTTTTGCAAACAAAATGCAAAAAAAAAAAAAAATCTAAAATGTATATAAATGTCTTACACTTTTACTCAAATTGTCATGCTTAAATGAAGGCCTAGATCTAATTTGTTATGAAAATATTTGTATTACATTTTAAAAGAATGCAAAATAGGAGCATTTTCACTGGTGGACTCTATTCTTAAGACCCAAGTGGGGATATAAAATGCATAATACATGAAAGGACAGCATCTCTGAATGATTACCTGCTTAAGCTAGCTTACACAATTTGCTGTTGCTCTTAGGTGAGTTGTCCTCTCTTGAGGGGTAAGCGATCTGCATGCATTAAAGCTTTATTCAACTTTATACAAGTGACATTACAGTTTGGATACAGTATGTGTTCTAGCTCTAAGACAGGGAAATTTTGCTCCATGGTAGTACTTTACCATGGTTTCTTATATCATGCCCTGCAGTTAAGATGGATAAGGTCTGTTGCAATGCGTCTACATATATATCAACACATCCGCTGTGTGACTTTACCCATGATGGAAGATGCAATTGCATCTGCATATGTCCTGCCAAACCAAACACAATCAGGGTCTTTCAGCGCACGAGGAGAAAGACTCCTCAAGTCTTCAGAAAGGGTGTTAGATAGGTTGTGACTAATCTTGCGTAAAGTCTGGTCTACGTTTAAGCTTATTCTGTCCAAGAACAGCCCACTTCAAAAGGAAACGACTGTCTGACTGAAATGTAAAGTGACCAACCACAGTTTATGTTTAGGGGCGAGTAAATCTAAATTCAGACTATACAGCTATGTTAAAAAATGTGTCTCAAACAAAACTGCATGTCTTTCAAAAATGATTCCAAAAACCTTGCAAACTGTGTCAGATTCAGCTAAATTGATAGCAGAACTCCAGAGAAAACTCCACTGCTGTCTGCAGAATTTGAATAAACATCACTTAAGAAGTTTACACGTTCTGCCATTTTGTGCTCGTTTATAACACATTTTTACTGATTTAATAAAAACGTTTTTCCTCCAATAATTTGATAAATCTATGAAATAATTGACAAATTAATCCATCATCAAAGTAATCGTTAGTTGCAGCTCTACATTTAACCCATACTGTGAATGCAAATGATAATTAAAAGCTATTAATAGCTGTTTGATGCAGTGGGTGATTGTCTCAGTAAGCCAACCAAATGGTTGAGCCACGTCTATAGTATTTGAACTAATAACAGCTTATTTTAGTCCAATTTGCAAAGACGTTCAACTTTCTATTCTTTTAATTATTCTTTCAATGTTCTGCAGTTCACATGAGGTGAACAATTGATCCACTCTTCTTTTAGCACACACTCGTTTTGATGATAAAATTCAAACTGAGACAGTTTTACAAGGCAGCTATATTTTTATTGAGTATTTGTATTTTTAACCCTCTATTCTTTTTTAAGAACTAATATTGATTGATTGATATATTATGACCACCTGCCTAATATGTTGTCAGTCCTCTATGTGCTACCAAAACAGCACCTACCCACCAAGGCATGGACTCTACAAGACCCTTGAAGGTGTTCTGTGGTATTTGGCACCAAGATATTAGCAGCAGGTCCTGTAAGTTGCGAGGTGGAACCACCGTGGATCGGACTTGTTGGTCCAGCACATTCCACAGATGCTCAATTTGATTGAGATTCTGGGAATTTGGAGGCCAGGGCAACACCTTGAACTCTTCATCATGTTCCTCAAACCATTCCTGAACAATGTGTGCAGTGTGGCAAGGCACATTATCCTGTTGCAAGAGGCTACTGCCATTGCTTGGAGGGATAAACCTGGTCTGCAACAATGTTTAGGTAGGTGATACGTGTCAAATTGACGTCCACACGAATGGCCGGACCCAGGGTTTCCCAGTAGAACATTGCCCAGAGCATCACATTCCCTCCACCAGCTTGTCATCTTCCTACAGTGCATCCTGGGGCCATCACTTCCCCACGTAAAAGGAAACAGGACTCATCGGACCAGGCGACCTTCTTCCACTGCTCCAAGGTCAAGTTCCGACACTCGCGTGCCCATTGTAGGTGCTTTCGATGATGGACAGGGGTCATCATAGGCACTCTGACCGGTCTGCGACTATGCAGCCCCATATGCAGGAGGGTGCTCTGCACTGTGTTGTGACACATTCCTCCCTTAAAATTTTCTGTGACTTGTGCCACAGTAGACGGTCGGTTCGGACCAGAGGAGATAGCCTTTGTTACCCTCATGCATTGATGAGCTTTGGGCACCCAACACCCTGTCGCCGGTTTGTCACTCCTCGGACCACTGTCAGTAGGTACTCACCACTGCTGACCGGGAACACCCCAAAAGCTTTTCCGTTTCAGAGATGCTCTGACCCAGTCATTTGGCTATAATAATCTTGCCCTTGTCAAAGACGCACAGGTCTTTCCTCCTGCCCATTTCTCTTGCATTCAACATGTTGACTACAAGAACTGATTGTTCACCTACCATCTAATCTACCCAGACCTTGACATGTGGCCTTGTTTGGAGATAATCAATGTTATTTGCTTCACCTGTGAGTGGTCATAAAGTTTTGTCTCATTGGTATATATTTCTTCACATAACAGCTTGTTTTTAGTATTCTGACATCAGTTAAGTCTTTATTTCTTTCCATTGTCACACAGTTGACTGCAACCAACACTGCTAAAAAGGCAAAAAATAAATACATTTGATTTTAGAAATTAACATTGCTTTCAAGATGCGTGCTACAGAGGGTTAAGTACCAAAACCAGCCAAGAATCATGCACCCAAGAACTCAAGTAGCATACAGTCCAGGAAAAAACTTAGCTGCTAACACTCTTGATCAGTGGTTCTCTTCTGGTGGGCCACGACTCAAAAACATGTATTAGATATTTTCTGAAATGGTCTCTGGCAGCAGGGGACAACAATGCTAAATGCAAATATTAAATTGCAACAAAACAGTTAGGATAGCAAAATAAATAGTCTATTCTACTTTATAAATTGAGAAACAACTTTCCATATATTTTGTTGTTGATGTCGAAGGTTGTGCGTCAAATCAAACTCAAAGATATTTGGACACAAATTCATTTTTAACTTGGTAATATGGATAATTCTAATATAATATTCAGCAAATTCTTTGATCCATGTGTTAGAGTGGTAAATCACACTTCTATTGTTGTTTATGCATATCCATTATTGTGGTTTCCAACTCATTTAGCATAGTGTTGGGCTTACACAGTTCATTTGTATTATTAACACAATGTTTGTGGACATTTTTGTTACATTCGTTTGAAACAGTGTTTGGCCAATACATGATGTCTAATGTAAAATCTGGGTCCTGAAGCAAAACCAGTTGAGAACCAGTGCGCTGGATGTTATGTATTGCTAGAATAATGTGGCAGATGGCTTATAGTTTTATATCAGGAATCTAACCTGTCCTCCATCTGAAATGCTTCTTTATCAAAAATACAAGAAAGATGAAAGAAAATATTTTTTTAAAGGGGAGAAAGGATTCAAAAGGGTGTAAAAGATGAAAGTTGCTCTTTGCAGTGTTAGGAGTGCTTTTAATGGTAAGCTCAAGGTTAAGTTTCAGAATCTGTCAGTTTTGCAGCGCAAGCAAGACTCTTAAGTCTCTTGTTGCTAGGATACCATTTTTTGTGTGGTTTTGGAGTGTGTGCTATCCTCTTCTGTGGTATTGTCACTTGTTCTATTTTTTTTTTACTTCAAAGCAGGTCAAATCTTGTTTCGAGTAACGATAAGAGCAACAGTTGTCTCAAATGTAAGTACATTTCTTAACTGGAAAAATTATTGAAAGTTTATTTAAGCCAATAGCAGATTACAGCACATGATAAACTCTTTTCAGAGAAATTGTCTTTACACCAGGGACACTGTGCTCACTCTGCTGAATACATGGAATAAGGGTGTTCTAGGCTCTAACCCACTCTAGTTGAGAAACTGTTGAAGGCAGTGAAAGATCTCACCACTGGCTGAGCTTATTTTGTTCCAACCACAGATCAGTTATTCAGGGCTCTATAAAAACTGCTCTTAAGCCTGAACCCATTGGATGAAGTCAGAGGGTGCCTGAGGTCTCTGCATTGTGGTTTTTATCTCTGACTCTACCAGTGAATCTTAACAGTTGCCCAGTGGGACCAGTGAATGCTCGGTGGTCAGAGTTTATAGAATTTATGCTGCCCGACAATTGCAATAACTACGCCAACACTGAAACTGAGAAGAATTACTTCAAAGTTGCTTGTTGGTGTGGGTTTTGAACCTGTTTTCTCTAAATCGGAGCATAGTTGATCCAAACCTCTCTGTCACAAGACAGATCAAAGTGTAAGTGACGCGATTTCTGTCCATTTTTGTTAAGTTTGAAGTTACTGTGTTTTGCATTGTATTTTAGACATTGGAATTGATGTCTGATGGGGGATAGCATTGACAGTAATTCTACACAAGGGGACCGACATAAGGGTAAAAGAACATTAAGACTCAAAATGTTCTTTTTCTTGTATGATCATGTTGATTGAATATGCTTGAATAAATGAGACCCCAAGTTTTTGCGAGAACTTTCGGACAGCTCTAAGAACGTTATCTGGATTTGTAACTCAAGCCAGTATAAGGAAGAGGGAGGCATGCATCTATCAATATTAACACCTCCAGTATCTCACCAGGCCGCAGAGGAATGGAGCCTGCTGAGGTGAAGCAGAAGAGATCCTACCGCATGAACATCAACATGCTTTTAAGTTCCAATAGATCTTTCTCTGACTTGGTGCACAGCATGCAACTTAGGCCCTCATGGAAAGACATGGTTTGGAGAGGGAAGCCAGCATGGTTGTGGTTCATTAATATGTTTATGTGATGTTTTTCCAGAGTCAGTTACATAATGTGTGGGAAGATAATAACAAGGTGACGGGACCATAGAAACATAAACATAGGTTGTTTTGGACCTTTTATTGTAGAGCGAGACTTTGACTGCACCCAATACATATGCAATGCCCGTGGGAGATAATTAGGAAATATTTTTCTGTTTCCGTCAGTTTGATACCCTGATTTACTGCTGACAACTTTTCTTCTTGTCTTGATCATATTATTAAATATGCTGTTACTACATACTGGAAGTACTTAGTTTTGCTTTTGAAAATTGTGCCAATGCACTCCCAAGTTTTGTTTTAATGCAAATGATAGTGAAAACTATTAAAGCTTATTGGAAGGGTCTAAATACAGTATACTGTTTCCTAACAGAATGTTTGCTTTGTGTTTAGATTGTGTGGCTTCAGCCAAATTATATGAACATGATATAGTTTACTAAGCACAAGCCCAACACTCTGTGGTTAATTTTTCCCAATCTGCTTTTGCCATAAATTGAATTAAGAAATATTTGGAGATTTTTCAAATTTTTCTTTCATTTAACAAACATTGAGTTGCCTTATTAGGTTCCTTGCAGAACTTACATGAAGATTGTTTAAAAAGAATTAGACTATTAAAACTGTTACAGACCTACAGTATGTACCTAAACATAGCAGTGTTTTGACTCAGCACAAGCATTTAAAGGACAAATTTGTACATGCTCAGTTTCAGTGTTTTTAAGGGTTAAATACATCACTCTCTTTTCTTTTTAAGACTGTGGCCATCTTAAGGCTGAGAATGTGAAAAAGTTTTACCACTCAAAGGACTCAAAATGACTTTTTTCCCCTAATTTTACAAGTACCTTTTTTTGGTGTTATCTTAAAACAGTTTTACTACAACATTTATTTATGCTTGTAAGAAGTTCTTGCCTCAAACTTAAAGTTTGGTTCCTCAGGCCTAGATTTCTCCTAGACAAAAGAAATTGAGTACAAATCTAGTTGATGACGAGACTAGAATTATTCTGTCCATAAAATTAACTCTTCAAAATGGATCTATATTCATAAAATTATATAAACAAATCTTTATGTAAAAAAGACTAGAAAACTTTTTTCAGAAATCGACTACTCAATGGGTTGCATAGGAATGCATCTATTTAGTCCCAATCTGCCACCCTAAATCAGTTGTTGGACGACTAGTCTATGGAGCTAGAACAATGACTGAAGATTTTGAATCTGATTTTCTTTTCTTCTTTTTTATTTTAAACATGTGACAATTAACAAAATTGAAGATATTTGTGTTGTATTTTATAAATGTATAATTTTAAACAGATTTTTTTTGTTTTGAATTTGTTTAAAGGTGGAAATAGCTGTATATATTCAGAACTATATACAGCTAATTACAAGTTAAAATTTTCAGATTAAGAAGAAATTCAGATTGCAAGTGAACTAGGCCAAAGGTCAAGCTCCCATGTTCCACAGGGAAAAGTAGAGATTATTAGAATAGTCAAATAATCAGGCCATCATAGAGCTACCAGAATTCTCTGGTCCACTTCGTATTCATGTAACTATACAACAAAGTTTGATTGGAGAAAATCCCAGCTACCATTTATTAAGCCCAATGCAAAGATCTCCATAACAACAGAAATTATAACAGCATGATTTGTTGAGGTGGGGATTCAAACTCTCAACCTTTGAAACTATAAACTGCTATACAGTGCTTTAACATTATGGACTGAGACAGCCCGCGGTCATGAATACGAAGTGGACTGTGCAGTGACCTGTTGAATGGAAAGTTGTATGTTCAAATCCATCCTGAAGCTATGTGTATTGTTGTGTGTTTGTGCTTTATGTCATGTGATCTTTGGATTTTGGTTAATGCTGTGCAATGTTTGCCATTGTGGTGCTTGGCCCTGTAATTGCTGCTTGCAGCTATATTTTGACATTCTGTCGACATGTTTCATATGAACTGAACTGAGAGCAATCTAAGTATCTGCTTGTGCATTAAATATTGATTGGCAATTGTAGTAGCTGTGATGTCTTTTGCTGTCTCTAAAGGATGCCTGTTTTTTTGTCCCAAGAGGGCATGTTGTTGGTCCTCATTCTGTGGTCTCACATGGACAAAATTTACTTGTTCTTGGAGCTCATATGTCTGAGGAATTATGGTACAGGGGCAAAACAAATTCCTTATTTTATGTCTCATACTATTTTATGAAACTTTTTTGTTTGCACTAATTTGCCATATACTGTAATTCTCACTTTCTTGTGCATATGAGAATAAGCATACAGCAGCATATTCAGCTGGGATAGGAGGGAATTATTTTTTTATTTACAGATTTCATTTTAAACACAAGACATTAATATTATAACCATCCCTATATGTGACAAAGTTGTCAAGTAATAAGCACGTTTGGCTCCCTGAGAAGTTGATTAAACTCAGAGCTAATGGATTCACATGTAGCTACTGTATGTACTGAATATGTTTGTGTGCTCACATGAGGTAGAGTTATTAAAGTCAAATATTAATCTAAAGAAAATCTGACTTTTATTTGCCACTTTTGTAAGTTTTGTTTATACATGGTGGTGGCATAGTGGGCTAAAGCACTTAACTGGTAATCAGAACTGGTAATCAGAAGGTTGTAGGTTCAATCCCCACAGCCACCACCATTGTGTCCTTGAGCAAGGCACTTCACTCTAGGTTGCTCCGGGGGGATTGTCCCTGTAATAAGTGCACTGTAAGTGGCTTTGGATAAAAGTATCTGCCAAATGCGTAAATGTAAATGGTAAGAGCATTATTACTGAGTGTATTTTAGTGGGGTGTGTGCTACAGACATGAATGATACCTCAAATTGTGTGGCTTGTTGAGGAGAGGTGTGTTGTTACGAAGACTTACAATTTTCTCCTGGAAGACATTAAAAGCAGTGGGAAAATCACATTGATTGACAACAGTTTAATCTTAAACATGTCATCATTCATTGGTGGCCAGGTGTCATTACCCTGTGATGTGTTAGGTGGAAGATGAAGTGCTTTCTCTCTCGACTGCTCACCAGCTACAGTGACCACTGACTGAGCTCCAGGCTTAGTCAGATTGAGTTAGTATGATGCTCTCTCATGCTCTGCTGCTCTGCTTTGATGGCAGTACAGATCATTTTTGCGTTAAGTGACTGATTTTCCTCATTACCATTTGCTCCACTAAAGCACTCATTTAGTTTGTCTCCCAAGATGAGCATTGGAAAGTCTGATTCATTTCAGCTGGTTTATTTCGATGACCAATTTAAAAAACAAATTAATTGAGTTGTTCGAGTAATCACTCAAAAAGTGTTCCTGAAATCCCAGTGCAGAACATTTCATAAAATGCTGCTGTTTATCACAATTTTTTTGATTATTTAACATAGATTGTGCCAAATATTGTTGTGTTATAATTAGTTAAGAACATTAAAAAAACAATAAGAAATATCTTGTGAGCCTAACCAGAGGCTATTCAGAATTCAGTTGATGTAAGTTAAGAACATCTAAAAATAAATCAAGAAATCTTACCAATTTTTACCAATCTTACCAAGTGTAACAAGAAGCTAGTCAGAATTCAGTTCATTTGAAATTAAGAATAATAATGGGAGTTAATAATGTGCTTTTTGTTTCATTGTTTTGTTTATAACCGAGACCAGTTTCTCTGAAACATGGAAAACATGTTTTCCATGAGACATTGGGAATAAAGTTATTATTGAAATTTCTTTCTAACTTGTGTATTTAATTTTCACCTATTTGAAGCAAGGTATCATAAAAAAGTAGAACCACCAAACTGTTGGATTTGGTATCGTCAGATGTTGTTCTAAAGCCATGGTATTTAACAGGTGGCCCACATGGATTTTTTTTGTGGCCCACATGATGTTGTCATAATAAAATTATTAGGCTAAATGTAGTCATTTTGAGTTGAACATTTTCTAGAACATTTACGGTAATTCTCAGTATCATTGAGTCAGAAAATCCATACTACCCTACTATATAGTATACCAAAAATTTATAAATATGTCAGAATCTAAACAGAAAGTGAGATATAGCCCAATGACCTACTATTTTCAGCAAGATTCTGAAGTGCACATAGACTGGACACTTTATGATCCCATAATCCCTCAGGAGTTGAGGAAACGTCTATGAAATTAATTATTTGCCATTGGGACTTGAACTTGGATTTTTGGACTTGAATTTTTTCTTGAACTTGAAATATGCAGTTTTGAACTTGTGCAATTAGGACTTGAATTTGAACATGTTTGCTTGAATTTGAATTACATCAAACCTGAAATTCAAATGTACATGGTACAAATTTAGATCGTTAAATTTAGATTACATTTTTAATACTCTGATTAAGGTTTTATATTCAGATTTGGGTAAACTGGTTACCGAAGTAAAAATGTGGTACATTTTAGTAAGGGTGATGATGTGTAGTTTGAAAAGCTTTGTATTTTATGAAAAGCCTGACCTATATTCGATTTTTATCCATATAATACCAATTTTAGATGGGGGAAATGTACTGATTACAGATATGGTTGGTTAATTTTTGAGCTGGAATGAAAACAGAACTTTTCTATGTGGATTGTGCACCAATTTTGCACCAATATGACTATAAAAAGGTACTCAGAAGGCTGCTTTCTTAAATATTTTTATCAAAGAATATTTTACATTATTATTATACATTGTCAACATTGGAAAAAGTATAATATTTCCCTCTGAAATAGAGTGGCGTGGAAGTATAAAGTAATAAAAATGGCATGGTAATGCTCAAGTAAAGAACAAGTACCTCTAAATTGTACTAGAGTACAGTTTTCTTGCTTAACAAAACATCATCAGCAATATTTCGCTGTTAATGTATAATAAAACAGTCAGAAACAATACCTAATGGTTCGCTGCTGCCGAGTCAAGAGATAAAAAGCAGCAGTGGTGTTACACCATATTCCAGTAGAAAACCAGACATTAACATATTGTATTTTGTAAATGCAATGACGGGAATTTTTCAGTTGAAGGGGGTACCAAACTGCGAAGCCTGAACAAAACCATTTGGAGAATACATGTTTACATATTAGCTTCTATTCAGCTGACAAAGTATGAAAGTAGCTATGTGGTTAGCTAGTTAGCTTTAAGCTCGTTGTCATAGAGTTTAAAAGATATATGTTGTTTATTTACTTTCCAGCATTGCGTCTCACCAACTAGTTAACAACGTAAATCAACACTAAACAGACACAATTCACCACCGCACCATTGTCTGCTGATCTTTCAATCTAATAAATTACTGACTGCACTGACAGAATATAGCTGGCTAACAGCAAAAAATGTGATAAACATGAGTGACATGGTTGTCAGGGACAGAGTTAACATTATATTCGTTGTATTGAAAAGGAAAAATTATGGAGTCATTGTTTATTAACTTTCCAGTATGTATTTCACAAACTAGTTAGCAACTTACTGAGAAGACACCACTTAATTCTGCACCACTTAGCTCAGCATTATCAGCAGAACAACCATCTCCTCAGCTCTGTAAAAAAGTGTCAAAGTGCATGCTGCTGGACAAACTATGCTATGACACCAACCCTAAAGCATTGTTTTTTGCATTATATGTTCTGTTTTAATATCTGTGCATATCAGAAAACATATATGCCGATACTGATATATCTGTGAAAGGTTATATCAGTCCATAATATCGGGCACTAATTTTATGTTGATGCATGGCACAGTGTTGTCTCATATTTTCTTCATCAGTTCTGAAGAATCCTGAGGTTTTCTAGCCACTTTTGATGTTGACTTCCTCCACTGCACTGTAAAGTAAAAAATTATCTGTAGAATTCAAACCTTTTTCATAAGGTTTGTGCTCTGTGCCGTGTTATCGAGTGAAAAAAAAAAATCTGTCCATTAATTTTTTATTTCGCCAACACTTCGTGGCTTATGCTGCATACTAGCCTGCTTGATTTACGTTAGTTACGCGCATTTACGTTAAGTGTTTCCCGCGCGAGGTACTTTGTTTTGTAGGTTGCCATGACGTTCACGCGCGCTGGTACCTCAACATTTCCCACTCAAAGACATTGCAAAAATAGGCTGAAACGTGATGCCTGGAAAATGTAAATTTCAGGATATTTGGCTCACCAAAGAAATTATAAAGAATGGCTTGCCAGAGATCCAAAGGGCCATCACTTAGCCAGGTGCAAAGCCTGTTGTAAATCAATCAAAGTGGATAGCATGGGAGAAGCAGCGCTCAAGTCATGCGGCTGGATCTACACACAAGACGGCACTTCGGAAATCGAAAGCAGGTAAGTCCTACCATAGCCTGCATCTGACAGAAATGTTGATTGCATGTTAGCTGCTAGCTGTTTTTTGCTGTTACTTAAATGTCTCGCTGTGAAATGTCACGCCCGTTTCACACATACTGCGTGCGTATGATACAGGTGCAGCACGCGCTATAGCGCTTTCACATTATGCTGCATTTGCAGTGCGCAACTGATCCGCGGCTGTACCACAAACACTTACTCACTATTTGTATTTCAAATCCAGAAGTTATCAGCAACTTTTATTTAAAAAAAATTTGGCACCAGTGCGATTCTCTTTTTACACATACTCTTTAATAGAGATTATCAATTAACAGATTATCACAAATGTTTTATTTAATGTAATGTTGAATATAATGTAAACCCATGAGGAAAGAAAAACTTAAAAGTATTTTAATCTTACTTCTGGTTACATGGGCCTAAGCTCTTTTCATGAAATTTCAAAAGTTAGAGATGATTTTAGAGTACAGTATAGGATGTACCGAATATTCTTCAGTTTTGTGCAAAACAGAAATACGACAAATAGAATATCAGATCTTTGTCAAATATATCAAAATAATGCAAAACAAAAAGCTTTTTTGCATAGTTGTGTTTGACACATGAAAACTGTAACAATGTATCTTACAAGGTAACACGATGCAACCTTGCTCTCACTTGAAATATGTGTCCACATCCACATTGAATTTGAGGATATTGGACCTGGAAAGTCCTTGAAAGGTCCTTGAATTTGAAGTTAACCAAGGTGTGGGAACAGTGACTAGTTCTAATCTCAGGGTGTGCTGAGTGACTCCAGCTGGGTCTCCTAAGCAACCAAATTGGCCCGGTTGCTAGGGAGGGTAGAGTCACACAGGGTAACCTCCTCGTGATCGCTATAATGTGGTTCATTCTCAGTGGGGTGCGTGGATGCCGTGGTGGATGGTGTGACGCCTCCACACGCACTATATCTCTGTGGTAACCCGCTCAACAAGCCACATGATAAGATGTGCGAGTTGACGTCTCAGACGCGGAGGCAGTTGAGGCAGCCGGTGCTCAAGAGTCGATCACTATAGAAACATAATGTTCTCTGCCATTTTAAACAGCACCTATTGTGTAATTAATCAGTCTGTTGAGACTGTCAGCTGTGATGAGCCGTAATGCTGAAGTTGTTTGTTTAAAGCAGTTTAAATCTATTTCCTAGCTTTAGTGGTGTAGTTTAGACCAGTGATCACGAAGAGCTGTTTTATAGAAACTGGCTGATGCGGATTCACTTCACGTCACCTAATTGGTTCATATTACACACAAAAATGATCTTTTGCCACCACCTGCTGGCTAACATATGTAATGTCAAAAACAAAAGAGACACAGTAGCTCTTAACAGATCTGCACTGCTCTTACACTTTAGTTTAGAACTGCCCGAACACAAGCAGAGTGATACACACACTGTGAAGTGTCGGAGTGCTGTTGGTGTCAGACTATCATTGCTAATGGAACGTCTCTCGTCCAATCAGATTTGAGGACCGGAACTAACTGTTGTGTATGTGTGTGTGTATGTATGTATGTATATATATATATATATATTAATTCAGCGTTAATTCAGTGCAATTAATTTGACCAAAAATAACGTGTTAAAAAAATTAACGCAATTAATTGCACCATAATAAGGAAGATTCCTGAGAAATGCAAGCTTGAATTACCACCTGTTTAGTCCAGAGGGCAGTAAGTGAAATTTCAGCTCTATGAGCAACGCACAGTTTATACAGTGATGAAAACACTTCAGTAGGCAGAACAACGCAAACTTGCGTTACATTCTTGCATTCAAAACACTTGAAGGAGCGCAAATGCAATCTAAGGGATCTCAAGATGTGTTTAAAGATTGAGTATTAAACTATATTTAACTTGAAACAGTGAACTACCAAGCACCCGAGAGGCTACTCTGACGCAGGTGTAAATTGACGGGCTCTTAAAAAAGCCCTCATAATAAATCTCCAACTGATTGACAAATTCACTTTTCAAATGCATTGCTGTGAACTGTATGCCAATGATTGACTTATGATCAATAATATGGTAGTAAACAATACATTGTATTCTAAAGCCGCTTTTTGTATTGTCTTATCAATGATTAACTCTTCTGCCACAAGAATGTAATGCACTTTAATTATCTGACTATAATTATACAAATTATATATATAAACATTTTTAATATTTAAAGGTAACTATGTATAATTATATATTGATATAAATATGTATAATCTTTATATATTGAATTATTGTTATATGAGGGGCTTTCTCATCAAATATTTGTATATGCGATTAATCACGATTAATTAATCGGGACACCGTGTAATTAATTTGATAAAAACAATTATTGATTGACAGCCCTAATATATATATATATATATATATATATATATATATATATATATATATATATATATATATATATATATACACACATACATACACTGTATATGTATGTCTATTTGTGCTGTCAGTCGTTAAATGTATTTATCGTGAATAATCGCATATTTTTTGTAGTTAATCGCGATTAATTGCAGATTTTGAAAGAAAACTGAACAATATGTAACAATATAATGCTTTTTTTACATTTTCCAAACAAAGCCTTCCAATGTATAAAGATAGAAATGCAATAAAATAGCACCAATTCAAGTAATATTATACGTTTCCCATAGTCTAAGGGGGAGGCTGACTAATTGAGAAACTGGTCTCCCCATAGGATGCATTTTCATTGCAATGGGCATTAAATCTCTTAAACTCTCATCCTCCACAATATTAATTAGCCAGCAGACTGTGGCTGTCTGCTTGCAATTGCAATCGGAAGCAGCGTTCATGATTCACGTCAGGGCATCAACAACAAAAATAATGTCACTTGATTCATGTCCTTATACTTGAAAACCATTAACAAAACTCTGCAAGATAAAAGAAAATTTGACCCAGGCATTAAATGCAGATAAAAAAAATGTATGTGTTGGGTTGCCACTTGATGTACAAATGTCAAATCTAGGTCCTTAAGTGAAAAAGTAGAAACCTACTGTACTAAATGGTCAGATATAGGTGTCGGCACACAAATTCTATGGTGTCTGCTGTCTCGGCACAATAATTTATCCAAAACGACTTACAGTGCATTCAGTGAATACATTTTATCAGTTTGTATGTTCCTAGGGATTCTAACCCATGATCTTGGCATTGTGAGTGCCATGCTGTACTTGTTGAGCTACAGGAACAAGACATTTTGTATTGGGGCATCCCTAATGCTTACCTTAGCTAGCACCCACTAATAATCCTGTCCTGATCCCAGTCTAGAACCTGGAAATGATATGAAGTGACTATCTAAACATACCTTCTTTCTATCCTAACTCTTTCTGTCTTTCTTTAACATCCATTGTTTCTTTTTTCTCTCTCTTTCTTTTATTTCTCCTATTAACCAGTTTTGGACATTGAAGAATTTTGTAGGCTTTTAAACAAAAGAATGTATGGCTGCACTTTTTTAGCTGAGTTTGAATTCTAGACTCAGATAAATAGAATGGAGCCAGAGGAGTTTTTCTCTCTGGTCTGTAGCCCTCTATAATTTTAAGTTTCATTGTCTGCTGTGCTGTAGCTTTCTAACAGAATGAGGTCAGACAGTATGGAATGAATTATTGTAGAGACTGTTGTGTCTGCTTGGACTGCCACATCTTGCAGCAATTGATCCAGTAATTTCTTGCACACACCCAGTTTTTCCTTGTTTTTCCTTTAAAGGGGTCATGACATACTCTTTTTTTTTTTTTTTTTAAGTTGTTTTATTATCTTCCCTGAGGTCCACTTATAATGTTAGTAAAAAAGAAATTGCCCCAAAACAGTCATTATTTCATATTATATAATAATTATCCACCCTGTCTCTGGCCTTTTGTCTGAAGCACTTGGTTTTAAGCTTTCTGGCCTTTTAAGACTTTAATGTAAATGCCCACTGTTATGATTGGCTAACATCATGCAGCCCTTCCAATGCAGCCATATTTGAAATGCAATCAGAAGAAAATTAACAAAATCTACAAGACCACATTTATAAATCTAAATTTCAGGATTAACATAAATTCACATCCAACACATTTCATCTGAATTTATTCACTGAAGTGTTCACTCAAGCATCATCATAAGCTATCAAACAGTCATGACATATTAAATATTCATGAATTAAATTGTTAACTTACCATTTTGTGGTCCAACAGTGTTTTAACTGCCCCATCTTTCAATAACAGTTCCTTTGCAAAGCTTGAATTAAATTGTAAATTGTTCAAAAGCAATCCATGCTGATATGAGCTGAGAACACACACACATACAGAGTGGTGTGTGTTTTTCCCAGCAGCAGAATGAGACACGTTTTTAAAAGTTTGCTTGTACCACTCTTAAAAAGCGGCTCACCTGGAAACACATCAAAACTATCAAAGATGTCCATCTAGTTCATGTTTACAAAAGACCAACAATTAAAAATAGCACAGATGGGTGCATGTCCAGGACGCCTTCAAAACCGCACAACAGCAAGACAGCAAACAGCCAGATGAAAAAGAATGGGGGTCTCATTTTAGGGTTATAACTTTTGATAGTTGCACTAGATGCATGATTATATATTTATGACATATTTATTTAGAAAAATATTTAAATTCAGATAGGCACATGAAAGTGTACTGTACACCCTTTGGGTGTAGACGAATCTCCCATGACAGTCACATCTCTCTCCTCTTCACCTTTCTTACTGACTGAGCACCAGTGGGTGGGGCCAAGGGTGCAATGATGAAAAATAGGCATTGATGTCTTGCTAAAGAGACATATGTATATACAGGTGTATTTGGTCCTTGTGACATCACAAGTTCCACAAATTCCAAACGAGTTGTTTTTGCAGCTTGGTTTAAATAAATGCTCTTTTTCTATTAAAGTCGGACGTTTTCAGTTCTGAAACTTACAGTATGTTTTTATAGTAGAGTGACCTCTAATATGTCAACACACACACACACACACACACACACACACACACACACACACACACACACACACACACACACACACACACACACAGAGCTTCTGATTCGTATCTAAAACACTAAAGCAGCCATGAGCACTGTGTGTCGCAACAGATGTTCTAAGGAAGTTGAACAACATTCCTGTTGGCTTATCAGTATTTCTAAGACGCCAGAGGTGTGATTTAAGTAAACACTTTTGTACATGTTTTTTCAGTGAAAAAAAAACTACACCTTGTTCAAAAACAACCGTTGAACTAATCTGGTTTGGTGTTGCGCTTTGTCATATTTAAACTAGATAGGTATTAATGTTGGCCTGATTAAGCTTTGTCTGAAAAGTTTAAACTAGTTTTTAAAAACTTTGAAGTTTGAAGGATAGATAGACAGACAGAACGAAAAAAAGAAAGTGAGAGAGAGAGAGAGAGACTGTTAAAGCAGATTAAAGGTTTGTGTTAAAGGAATATTCCAGGTTTAATAGAAGTTAAGCTCAATTGACAGCATTTGTGACTATGTTGATTACCACAAAAAATGTCGTCTCTTCTTTTCTTTAAAAAAAGCAAAAAACAAGGTTACAGTGAGACGCTTACTATGGAAATGAATGGGGCCAATTTTTGGAAGGTTTAAAGACAGAAATGTGAAGCTTATAATTTTATAAAATCAATCTTCTGTTAAAACTCATGTATTATTTAAGCAGTAAAGTTGAAATCGTTGTTTTACATTTTATGGTTTGTTGACATCACATCGTCATGGAACAAAGTTGAAAAGGTTAGTAAGCAATTTAATGACACTAAAATCATGTTTACACACATATTGTTTAAATCTTTTGAACTATACTTTTGAAATAGTGAGTATTTGAATGTTTACAGATTGGCCCCCATTCACTTCCATTGTAAGTGCCTTACTGCTTTTTTTTTTTAAAGAAAAGGAAGGTCATCCATCCATCATCAACCGCTTATCCTGTGTACAGGGTCGCGGGGGGCTGGAGCCTATCCCAGCTAACATTGGGCGAAAGGCAGGGGACACCCTGGACAGGTCACCAGTCCATCGCAGGGCCACACATAGACAGACATACACTCACACTCACCTCCACATCCACATCCACGGCAATTTTTTGGAGACACCAATTAACCTAGCCTGCATGTCTTTTGGATGGTGGGAGGAAGCTGGAGTACCCGGAGAGAACCCACGCAGACACGGGGAGAACATGCAAACTCCACACAGAAAGGCCGGGGCAACCAGGGTTTGAACCCACGACCTTCTTGCTGTGAGGCGACAGTGCTAACCGCGGCACGGTGGTGCAGCCCTTAAGGAAGGTCATGTCAAAATAAATTTTTGTGGTAATCATTCCGGTTAATTCCTGATGGAGGGAACGAGATGTTGTGTCGATGTAATGACACTAGAGGTCGCTCTTGAGAGCCCGAGACACCTCTGATCTTTGATAAAAGGCCATTGAGAATTGACGAGTGGTATTTGCATGCCACTCCCCCGGACATACGGGTATAAATGAGGGGACATGCATACCGCTCATTCAGGTTTTGTGCTGAGGAGCCGAGAATAAGGTCCCGGCCATTTCAGCGGGTAGTTCAGCGTTGTGGCAGTCACTCCCAAGGGGAAGTTGTGGCGGCTGTGGCGGTGGTAGAGCGGGTTGTCCACTAATCACAGGGTTGGTGGTTCGATTCCCGGCCAATAGTTATGGTGTCAATGATCCAGTGGGCAATCCTCTGTTTGGAGACAGCGCTTTCTTTCCGCTGTCCACCAAAGCACACAAAGAGCTCTGCATGCGATCCAAATAGATGCGTAAAGCACGCACCGAACACAGCAATGCTAAGGCTGGGTCTGCCTCCTCATGGGGCAGCACTTGCAGGTCACTACCCTCAGTGGCGGAGCAGCCAGGGGTTACTCGGTGATGCCCCCAGTGGACAAGGCGCTCACGGTGCACCTATGCCCGCGGAGAGCCGCCACCTTCCAAGTTGTCAAGCCAACATTATTAAGTCATTGTTTTTTAGTGCAAACACACATCTTTTTTTATATAAATTAGGATTTATATAGATTGTGCCAATTTATTCACAAAAATCAACCTGGAACAATTAACATTGTGCTTTTACCTCATGTGGAACACTGTTGTGTACTTTTTCTTGTGATATTGGCAGCTTCAATTCTCTATACAAATATGCAGGCACGCTGTGCAGTCAAATTTACATTTTAGAGCCGATTCAGTTGTCTGGATCGCAGTAGTGTAATGTGCAGTCCCAGTAAAATAAGACTGAAGATAAGATTTTGTAGAACCAACCAGAAAGTTGGGGAATTACATTATGCAAATATCATTCACAACATAATTTGTACATGTTTGCAACGTTACTTGATTTGTACACTCTTTAGTGAATCAAACTCTAAAAAACTAAACAAATAACAACGCTATCAACTAGCGCAATTCATACTACGCATACATATTTGGAGTCTTGTGATTATATCAATAATAGCTAGCAGTTACGAACCCAATTGTGTTAATGGGTGTAACTCCTATTGGATGGGGCTGCTTGTGATGTCATCATATATAGAGTTGATTTAGTTGCTCCAAACAGTTGCTGCCCATGTACCCTCTCTTGAAGATTCCCGCGTGATTCTTGTGCCACAGATTATGGAAGTGGGTCATGGCATTGCTGATGCGATTGGAAGCGACAAAGCGAGAGGGACAGACTCGCTACCCCACCCCCAAGCGTTCATTCGCATCACACCACCACACATAAACACAGCCACTTCACTTAACTAACATGCACAAATAACTTAGAAGCAGATCAGAATTTTTATAATTGTACAGCCTTTGATCATCTATTTTTATAAATGCTCCTTTTTAAACAAGAGCTGATGAGCTGTTTACTGTGCAAGTGAAAACATGGTGCATTTGTACAGTTTGTTTGATTTTTTAAAAGGCAGAATCAAACCTGCGCCTTTGCTTGAATGTTATCCAGGTTAGTCCCATTGGGATTTATGGAGAGATAATGAAGAGCTGTTTCTTTGGGCTGGCTACACTCCCTTGAGCTTTGTCAAGCTAAAGGAGACTTCAGTTGTCCCCACACCACCAGCTAATACTTGGTCTCTTGTTGGGCAAGTTATGCTGACAAGAACTCACTGGAATGATGGAAACTGAATGTTCAGAAGTGCTTTGGGGTAGTGGAGTCAGATTTCTAATAATGGGTTCTAGTTGGAATAAGTTTTGGTAGTGGCTGGAACTATAGTAGGACACTGCTCCAGGGTTTTTGTGGATCGGAGGTGATTCTTAATCAGTTTGCACTAATGCTCGCAAGTCAGTCAAGGATTTAAAGTCATCCTGCGCTGCCTCAAGCCCCTTTCACACCACCAATCACATCGAGCAAGACAGCAACACCATCCCATTCATTTTTAATAAGAGCAAATTGACTTCCGGCGACATGAGCTGTGCGGCCGTCGATGACAGAGATCGCGTGGAAAACAACAAGACAATTTGAGAAAATTTTAACTATGAAAATGATGAGCGACATTCGCGAGCGACAGCCAATGATAATGAAGACAGCGGAGCTCACGTCCTCGTGGTCGCTATAATGTGGTTCTTGCTCTCTGTAGGGCACGTGGTGAGTTGGGCGTGGATGCCACGGAGAATAGTGTGGGTCTCCGCAGTAACGCGTTCAACAAGCCACGTGATAAGATGCGCGGATTGACTGTGTCAGACGCGAAGGCAACTGAGACTCATCCTCCGCCACCACGAGGACTTAGAGCACATTGGGAATTAGACTCCAGTGGTTTAAGCAATGTCTTCTGAAACAATCCAGTTGGTTTTGGGGGAGAACAGACCAAAATAGAATTCCTTTTCTTACTGCTCACTATGTTCCATTACAGGAAATGTCGTCATGTTTTCTGAAGTCTTCAGAGTCATTAGAGGATGAAAGCAAGTGTCAAGTCTTAATGATCTTTTATCCATAATGTTCATGAAAAGAAAACAATCTTTTAAATATTAGAGTTGTTAGAAAAAGATAAAAAATACACTCCTTTGTATATTTATTTCTTCATTTATGTAATTTATCTTTTAAAATAACACTGTACATTTTGATATCTGCACTACATTTATTCAGGGATTTTACTGATCACCAGCTCATACCAGTAGCGTTACAGAAGTTATGTCAGTTCATATGCACAGCATTTCTCAACCCTCATCTGTTCAGCATCTGCAGTTTTCTTAAAAAGTGATAATGTGAAGTGTCACTAAACCTGCATACATGCATATATCTAGATTGTGTTTGGATCTATATAAATGTGTGTTTTATCTGCACAAGTTTCTCACTCCTGCACAAATTCCAAAAATGTGCAGGACAAGGAAAGGCTAATTTTTCCCTCATTGAATGGGAGGATAACAGAGAAAAAGGAAGAACAGACATTACTCTTTTTTTCAGTTTTACATATAGTTTATGTAAAAAGACAGTTCTACATTAGTCAAGTCAAGTCAAGTCATTTTATTTGTATAGCACATTTAGTCAAAAGCTCAGAAATATACAAAGGGGCTTGACCTTGTAGAGCTTTAAAAACGAAAAGTAAAATTTTAAAATCAATTCTCAATTTCACTGGTAACCACTGAACTTGTAACCACTGAACCAACATTAGATTGCCATTGTTTTCCTTATGTGGGTTGATATTGTCAAAGATACAGACTTTAGCAGATTTGTTAGTTTAGGGTTTGAGGTCATGTTTGTTCTTCAGCCAGATCTTAAGAAGGAATTTATAGCTAGATCTTAAAAATGTTAAAGAGCTCATTATGCTCATTTACAGGTTCATAATTTTATTTTTGGGGTCTACTAGAATAGGTTTACACACTTTTATGTAAAAAAAAAAAAAACACATTATTTTTCTCATACTATACATTGCTGTACGCTCTGTTGTAGCTCCTGTCTCTTTAAAGCCCCCTGTAGCCGAACAGCCCAGTCTACTCTGATTGGTCAGTTGGCCCAGTCTGTTGTGATTGGTCAACCGCTTAGAGTGTGTGTCGGAAAAGAAACGCCCCTTACCATAACCCAGTTTCAGCTCCCAGGCATTAGGTGGCATTATGTGTTACATAGTGATGTAGCTATGTCATGGAAGTAATGGCTGGACTGCAAACCAGGCATTTCAGGCAGTTCAGGAACAATGTTTTCTGTGGGAGAGAGTAACTCCCTTTGGCATAGACTTTTACATGCACATACAGCTACACACTAAAATTTAAATTAAACAAGGAGAGTACATGTACTTTTTTCCTTAACTTCAAGCACTGTGTAAAGTCTTCAGTTTAACTGAATTTTCACCTTGTGATAGTGTTCCAGTATTTCCAGTCATATCAAATATATGTACGCAGCTAAAACTGCTTACTAATGTAGTTGTATTCTCTGCTTTAAAGTTGTATTTGTTCTCTCTCTCTGTTCCAGATGCATCCTCAAACTATATTCAGCAGTTGGAAACCAAGGTCCGCATTCTAGAGGACAAAAACAACAAACTTCTGTCACAAGTAAGGACTGAGTTAACAACATGCTTTCATTATTTAGGACTTAATTATAAACGTAATCTGGACCTAAATTTCTCTGCAGAAAAACAAAAAACAGCTTATACAAGCCTAAGTTGATTAGCTGGCCTCCCAGTCATACTGGTCTATTCTGAACGATTTAATGGGGTTTTGGAACTTTGTCAGCTAGTCAGGCTGGTCTGTTTGATGGTTTGAGAGGGGTTTTTGAGTCTTATCAGCTGTTCAAACTGGGAGACCAGCTGAACACCTGTTTGGCCAGACTGGGAGACCAGCTAGAACAGCTGAAAACTAGCTTGGTCAGTGTGGGGGACAAGCTGGACCAGCTAAATACCACCTTGGCCAGACTAGGAGATCAGCTAGACCAGCTAAACATCAGCTTGGCCAAATTGGGAGACCTTCTAGACCAGCTGAACACCAGCTTGGCCAAACCCGGAGACCAAGTAGACCAGTTTAAACAAGCTAAGACCAGCAAACTTCCTTAGGCTGGTTTTAAGCTAAATTTCTCAGCAGGGTTGGCATTGGATGCCAACCTTAGTGGAGGCACTTTGGGGTTATGAAAAGGGCATCTATCAATCTTTAATTCAGGGTGGTTTGAGCTGAGATCAGTTGGCGTGCTGTATCCCCTCCGGAAAGAAGACGGAGCATCATACCATCATACTGTGGTTGTCATAGTGTACCTCAGCATCTTTGGCCTTAATTGACCCTCTCCTTGAGGAGATTGAATGGGTTTTACATGCTGAAATAGCATTTCAAGTTCTCCTGTTTATCCAGAGGGCATCACAAACAACCAAATCACCAAAAGTCACAAATTTATTCACCTGCTTTAGTTAACATTGACACTCAACAACAAATCACTTGTTGCAAGCCCATCTTGTGAAAAAGGAGAGATAAAGCGTTACAGCCAACATAGTCTCACGGCAACTCATAATAATGCTTTTGAGATTACAAAATCATAAGAAATCGTACAACTTGGCTATGACTTTCGGGTATTTATGGTTGAATTTTTCCTATGCTGATGTAGCGCTATTTGGGCAGAGTAAAGATTACATGTCTGGCTTAAACAGCCAGATGCATTTACACTTGACCAAGTTTTGTGTGGAATTTGTCCCAAACCACCTCCGGAGGTAAAAGTGCATGAAGTGACCAAGTGTAATACCAATTTTTTATTTTCATAGAGACCAACCAATCAACAAACAACATTTAAAATCAATGAATACTGGATTCAATTTTAGCTAGCCACCTATCCAACACTTTATTTTAAGACAGAAAATGTCTGTGAACAAATTTGGTGTAATAATGCTGGACACAGTTAGACGAAGACGTGCAGTTTATTTACAGAATGTAATTATGCAAAAACCCTAACTAAACCAGTGAACTAACAAAAACATGAACTTGACATGACTATACACTTGACATAAATATGACTTAAATGAAACTAGACTTTGCTTGAAACAAAAGAACAAAGTTACATTAACAATACTTGACAAGAGACAATGGCAAACATTAGGGCTTAAATACATAGACATTGGGTAAAACATTAACAAGAAAACCAATCACAAGGCTGAACTAAAAAGGCAAAGAAACATGAACCAATGACATGACATAACAGAACTGATAACAAGTTAACAAGACAATAAACCAATGAAAACAAGACACATGAACATGGAGGGAAACAGGACATCACATGAGAAGGGAAACAGGAACTAAACTTTTCAAAATAAAAGACATGGACTCAAAACACATCTAAACATGAAATACATGAACACCCACATTAAACATTACATTTGGTTACTCACAAATACATACAATTGAGTAATGTATGACAATAACCTGCAATACGCTTCCCTCATCTCATTCCAAACCCAATGTTTTCTTCCATGGTGCACAAAATGTATTTTTCTATTAAAATCATGGTTAGGTTTAGGGTAAATTTTGGAAAAATCGTTAGAGTGCTTGTTCAAAACTCTGATGTTTATCTTGCATTGTACACAACAGTGATTGTCCTATTAAGCTAATGGTTGGGTAACGGGTTACACTATATGGTTTGGTTTAGGTTTGGGTTAGGAGTTAAACTTAAATGATTTCTTAAAGTTTTGCCATCTGAAATGAACCCACCATGCCCTTTTTTTAAAAAAATGCTCAAGTGTAATTAATAGTGTTTGGCAGGCTACTTAGAAACTGTAGCTTGTTAAGCTACTCAAAATTTACAGTAGTTAGAAGTTAGAAAATTAGTTAGCTTCTCTACATGTAAAAACTATTTACATAAGACTTAAATTCCATGCAGGTGAATCCACAGGGACTTCATGAATTTGGGAATAGTTTTTAAACTAATTAATCATTTTAATGAACTATGCAAACTAACATGTTCACAGAATTGAATGGCTGCAAACCTGTGCGTGCGATACAATATTACAAAAAAGCAATGTTCATGAAAAACTTTCGTTTGTAGCGTTGCGTACAGATTCCCAACTCTGCTAATTACCATCCATTGAGAACACTATGTGGACACTTGCTGCTTTGAAATGATGTGTGTTCTGAAAAGTGCTATACAAATAAAAATGACGACTTTAAAAGGCTCACTACAAACAGTTTTAAGAAACTTTTGTAGGGTAAAGTATTTAATACAGTTCTCTCAGGAACAAAGCTTGAAAGAGTCCTTGGATAATCACAATAATTTTCTCTTTAAATCATATATCTTCATTACGTTTTCATCACCACCCACCCACTCTCCCGCAGTGAATGTGTGTGTACCAGACAACAGTGTGGTTAAATTGTTGCGTCTTTTTCAACACAAAGTCTCTTTCTCTGAGCTTGTGGAACATCTTTGAATGTCTGACAACATTTTATCCCCAGTATGGAAAGCACTTTGTTAGGCTATGATTAAAATGCTAGTGAGTTACATTCCCCCCTGGTCAAATAAGAGAAACCATTTGCTTCTCGTTGCAGCGGTCTCCTGAGAATGAGTAAATTCACTTAAAAGTATGATTAATTTAGAGCAGAGCAGAGAACACGGTGAGCGAACATGAACTGAGCTGAACTCTTGATTTCCCAGGATACATACACTAAGCTTTTCCTAAAAGCCATTTCTGTTGTTTTGATAGATGATGCTTTTGGTTGTAACTCACTTACTACTAGGGATGGGAATCGAACATTTTCAATTTTGATTCCTCCTAATGATTCCGGTTCCGATTCTGATTCTGCTTAATAATTATGTCAGTACTTTTGAGTAAGATTATTTGGAAATAAGAAATGCAGTGCATTTACTGGCCTCCTGTTGCCAAATAATGAGATAATTTCAGATTTCTATAGAGCATATACTGTAACAAATGAACAAATCATAAATACATTTTATTAAATTCTTGTAAAAGGCATATTTACATACTTTTAGAGGCAGAAATGCAATCCAACAATTGATCCTAGCTCGTGAGACTTCAACAGTTCTCAAATTGGATATTCATAATTTAGTCATTGGTAAAACATTTATTCAGTAACCAGTTTGACTGTGTTTAGGGCCATACAGCACAATTGCAAGTGTGATATTGTTTTAAACAGCCATAACAGTTCAAAGAACAAGTAAATACAATTTTTTGGAAAAACTGAAGACTGTCACAAAAATTTTTATTTGTGCTTGAATATGGAAGTGCAAGCTGTAGCAGGAAGACTCTGGATCCTTGCACTTTCATTCAATCAGGCATCTCATCCAATCACAATACAACCTCCGCTTTATAAGCCTACACACCTGTCTCTATTGTTTGCATACTTTCGTTGTTTTTACTCTAACACATTCAAGTGAAACATACGTCAGACTACATGCCTCACTTCTCCAAGCAAGTATTGCTTCATGTGGAATTATTACTCAACTTGATGTCACGCTCGTCACCAGCTGGTCTACATCAGGATTATACACTCAGGCTAGTTCTCGGTTTATTCTCCTTTTGGGGAACAATCATCAATGCAATTAGCTGTAGATGGGGTTCCAGAAATTCTGCTTCAAATGTCTCAATTTGCTCTTCATCATAAGTCTTATCATATGCATCAGTACCGCTTCAGCAGCAATATTCATTTTACTGGAGCATTCGGTAGTCACCAATCATGTTAGGTGATTGTGTGTTCCGCAGTACGGTGGCCGCATCACTTGCACATCCGTGCATTGGTGCATTTCTCAATTTTACCTCAGTGTTTGCATGCCTGAGCGTCCTCCTATTGGGGCAGCAGGTTCCTAATTTTTGGAATTAACCGCGGCCTCCACTCTATGCTTTTTCCCAGAATTTAATGACTGCTGTCAGTCACTACCGGATACTCTTGATCATCACCATACCTCACCATCACCTTGTGTTTTGCACCCAAAGTCCCATCATGAACTAAGCCGTGGTGAATCGATTCTTGATTACAACCAGAATCCAACAGGGCTTGGTATGTACGGTCCTTAATTTTTACCAGTATGCGGTGCATCCCTGCTAGATCGGGGCAGTCTGCGGCGTGTAAGGGAACTGGATCCACGTCTTCACCTCCATTACTGGACACTGGTCTTGGATGTGTCCTGGCTCCCTGCAACACCAACAGACCACTTGTGACGGATCAACCTGGGAAGGGCGACGGAGAGGAGTAGGGGGCCAGCGCATAGTGCAGCCCGCGGAGGCGGGCGCCGGTTTGGGTGGAAACACTCCCTGTTTCCGGGGAGCAGGTATAGGGCGAGAGGGAGGGACAAGAGGGGGAGGAGGAGCAAGAAGGAGAGAGTGAGAGAGAGAGAGAGAGAGAGAGAGAGAGATCTGGGCTGCTGCTCTCCAGCTTCCGGGTAGGCTTCATGCCATGTCGGCTTCGCCCAGCTGCACAGCATCATCCTGGATGCTATCCAGGGCACGGATGACTTCACCCAAAGGTGAGGTGTCTAAGTGGCCAGTCGTCTTCCTTTTCCCGGGTGTTGGCACCAGTATAGAAGTTCCAGCAAGAAGGAAAAAGGAGCCAGTGTTGCAGTCTACGTAAGCATGTTTTATTTCTCAGAACTTGAACTCAAATGTGCTTTTCACCCAGTCTCTTACTGTTTTTGGTGTGTGAGCATCACAGAATCTCTGGCATTCCGCTGGCCTTTTCCAGCCCTTCTCTGCCATCACTGAAATGAGACAGGTGTTTAATATCAACAATCACAAGGTGATGGCCCTTACCACTTCCTCTCTCCCCACTGAGAGACACACGACCATGTCCCACTCCACACTGACTTTTTAAGTTCTCTCCGGGGGAAAGGACATGTTGTCACCCTATCACAAGCAGATATTACAGCTTTTCCATTTGCATTACAACTTGTGAACAGTTTTGCCACATCCCTTGGTGAATGTTTGCTGCACTGAAAAACCGGACATCTGGAAAGGTAAGTGTTCTGACATTGCGATTTGTGTGTATCTTCTGCCTCATAATGAAAGTTATCCATAACGAGCAAATTAAAAGTTAATCTTGATTGTCACTAGAGCGCAAAATGTAACTGTCATATTCGGAGGTCAGAGACGGTGAAACAGCTGTGTGTTCGGCTGTCAGTCATTGAGGCTCTATAGTAGTTGGGGCACACCAAGATGGCCACTCAAACACTACCAGCAGGAGGTGGCTTTACTTGTTGTGTCAGTGATCAAATTTTTTATAACAAGCTTATATTATGTCCTGTATTTGTTGTTGTTTTTGTTGTTGAAAACATTTAAACAAGCAATGCATGAAAACAAATAAAGTACAGAATGAAAGATTTAAGCTCATGCAAAGCAAAGAAAAAGAAAGTCTTTCTCGGATGCCATGTTTGTTATTTACAGAAGCATTGCGGGGATTATGTTGCAACAGGGTTGCAATCAGTGGTTCAGAAAATTATTTGATATGGGCTACATTTGAAATATTTTAGTACAGTGTTCAGCCCACATCGGGTGAAAATTGCACATATGAGAACTGTTAATGGAACCGAAAGTCATGAAATTATACAGTATATATTTAAAAAAAAAAAACCTATAACAACTCATGTGACCCATGGATTGAAAGGTCTGTGCTCATGGAAAGACACAATGCAAGACTTTTTTTTTTTGCTGAAGTATTATCTTTATTTTGATACCCTGGTAGAAACTGTAAAGATACTGTATAATCGCCTGATCATTATCACCTGAGTGCATTTAACATCTGTGATGTAATATTTGCTTGTTTATGTGGTTTCCTTTGCCTTAATTTTCTTGTGAAAATACCAATAATTACATAATTTTTGTGAAGTCTTTGAAATTAACAAAGTGGACATTTTATGTATGGAAAAGGAGAAACCAGTAATAGGCCAATTTCTCAGATTGTCAGCAAAAATGGGCCCTCAGACTAATTTAAAACCCTTTTAAATTCAAATGTTTTTTGTGTAGTTTTGTGACATTGTTATATGCTAGTGTACTCCTAAAAGTTGACCAGACTAACATTTATCATATATAAAATGTAAGCATTTTGAATTAATGTTCTTTTTCTTCTGGGAAAACAGGTCCAAAATATTGATGACTTATCTTGCACACATGGGCAATTATTTGTCCAATAAAATGCTCTCTACAATGAGAATATCTCTCCCACTAATACCACCTACTTGTGCAATAGAGAGCAACAGCCAGGTTCTGGAAGTAAAACATTCCATTAATTTCTTTACATAGGCAAATACATTTGTAACGATAAATAATAATCCTTTAGAAGTTGTTAATTGATGGTATATGCTTCTGTTGAAGTAATCAGTCCATGTGATTTTTTTATGATTATGACAGCCCTTATAAAGGCATTGTATGATAATGTCCTTGTACATGTTTAATTGGTGTTTTGAAATGTCTCTTGTTCTTTCCCAGCCCTGTGGCCGTTATAGCTTATCAAAGATACCCATGAAGGTAATTGTCCTACACTTTTGCTCTGTGGTGGTGGAGCTCTACTTCCTCCTAGCTTTTCTTGTCTGTCTCTTATCGCTACATTCCCGCTCTTTATTTGTGTGACTTTAAAAGTTGCTGTGTAAAATGGCATGCTAGCTTAAGTGCTTGTGCTAACACTGGGCTGCGCTCTGGGGTTTCTAACATGTGAGCTCAAAAGCTTGTCCCGCCATGTTGAGATGACTTCATCATTTATTCAAACAACACAGGTAGTGCAGCATAAATTTTTCATGCCTGACAAATGTAAAATATCTTTTGCATTTTTCATAAACGTCTTTATATCTATCTTAGACATCGTCCTATTTCTTTGAAAGGAAACGAACCACTCTGTGCCAGTTGAATTGAGTTAAATCATGTTTGACTATTAGATAAAGTGTGTCTGTAAGAGATTATGTACAGTCAGCCAGTCATTATCATTTCTATCAGGAAGACTTGCAGACTTGAGTGAGATTTAAGATAACATTTATTTGATGAATATAAAACAGAAAAGTAATGTTTCTCTTTGGCGTAGGCCCCGTCTGGCGGTCCGAAGAAGTTGTACTCGGAACCGTCATATCCTGCCGGAGATAGGAGGCAGGGGCGAGGAGCCTACCCCCGTGCAGGACGGGACTCAACTTGTGGTGGTGGGGTGGTGGAGGTTGCCGTGTTAGCACACTGAAACAGCAATGCGATAGATTGGGAGCAGACTTATAAAGCAACAGCTTACATGTGATTGACTGGGAATTACACAGCTAATGGTGGGAAGATGTACAGCTGATACTCTTCCCACTTGAACTACGCTACGCTTACATGAAATGAACCCTGGCAGGGTAATCATAAATGCGATAATGACCGCCTGACTGTACATTATCCTGCTTATTTCACTGCTTCTTAACAAATAAATCTATACAACTCTACACAAAACATTGTTTGTAAGTTAGTGTTTGTATAAGTACCTGCTTATGTTCACCAAAAATATTTAATTGACCAGTTTAAAATTAAGTATTCCAGAGTGTCGTATAGAAGAAAGAATCTAAAGTATGGCTGTTCAGGGAGGAATAATTGCACAGGACTTTGTAGCCAGTTGTTTGACTAATCGCTTTATTGTTCTGATGTTGTTAGAGGATAATACTGTCAGGGGAGTAATTTTGGCTCTTCAAACTGGTTACATTCCAACAGCACAGGTTTTTCAGAGGGCGAGCCTCTCAGTTTGTGTTGAAAAGATGACAAGAGAAATAGCATCAGTCTGCTGGAATTTCGACACTCTCTCATTACCTTCAGTTTGATCTTAAAAATAACCTGATGTATAGTGAAATAATTTGTTCATATTCAAATTCATGACATAGGTCTTGAAATTATAATTCATAGTTATAATTAAAATGAAAAAATATATATAATTGTTTACTTAAACAATAATTAGTCTCGACTTTTAACCTATTGATATTTTAAGAACCAGTAACCCACGCATAAATTAAGAATAGTCCATGGCTAAAAAAGGATTTCTCATTGGTTAATCAAATTTAATGAAGCAAACTGAAACCAGGGAAACCTACTTGCTACAGTATGTGCAAATCAAATTATTTAGGCATGTAACGGATCACTAACCACTCAGTAGTAACTAAATACCATCTCAAGATACTTGACAAAGACCGGCCAGAGCATTACATTTTTTAAATGTGCACTCAGTAAGTTTTTGCTAATTAAAACATTTTACACATGATGTGATAGAAATATGATGAAAATGATGTACATTCATATTAGATAAAGACTGCAGTCATGTCAGTAACCCAATAAAAGCGTTTAATTTTACAATGAGCGGGTCACCCCCTCATGGGCACTGCGTTGTTGACAGTACAGTGACGAGTGATGCCAAGCAATAAATTCACTGTTTGTACAGGGCTTAAAAATATCTAAGTGAACCATATGTCATTGGTGTTGAAAAATATATTCAATATCAAAAGTTATGAAGTAACATTCACCACTGGGTGGTATGACTTAGCAGCATCACAATTACTAATATGTATTTGTGTTTATATGCCTCTTTGTTCTCCCTTTTGCCTAATACTTCTGGCTATTTTGGTAATCTGTCAGCCAGTTTGGCAAGCAGTATATGATTTAGTAAGTGTATAAACTACTACCACTGTTTCTGTCTCATCTGTAGGCCTACATGCATGTATGTAATTGAAGTGCATTTTTTAATGCTTTTATTTTTTTATTAAACAACAAGTTTTGTTAAGTGGTATGTGGCTGTCTTATATAAAGGAGAAGCCAAAGCATATATTGTAAAGAGGTTGTATTTCTAACTATTTATGGATCACACTGGTTTACCTGTAGAACTACGTTTTTGTGTAGTGTATTGAGGAACAATCTAGAAAAAAAACATATTTTAAAGCAATTGTGGATGAAAAAATATCTGAAAATATCTTAATGTGCATAGTATTGAAATGAGTGAAAACAATAACTTTTACAATTAATTTCATACAGTGAAACACTGAAAAAACTATACTTACATATTTTCAGTAACGCATTACAACTGGTACTACAGCCAGTAGTGTAATGATAAATAGAAAGGTTGTTATTCTATTGTAATGTCTGAAAGGTGGTCATGAGAGCTAGATCTAAGTGCAGCACATTTTTAATGATAAAAGAATAGATTGAAATACAAAACTAGAACTAGGAAGTAAGATCAAATCATAAACAAGAACTAAACCGGAACATGAACTAGATAATTACATACATAAACATAACAACTCACAAGGACTGAGCAGAAATCAGGGCATTATATACACAAGGGATAATGAGTTATTGAAACACATGTGAGGACAATTGAGGACCGCTGGCAGTGATGAGGGCAGGGAATTATGGGAAATGTAGTCCAGGATGAACAGGTGACAGGGGAGAAACACAAAGCAAACAACAGTAAATCATGACATCTATACAGTTAGTTAATATTTTTAATTGGTTATTTAACAGTCACCAAGTCTACAGTCAACAAGTCTACGCATGTCCCAACATGCAATCACTATGGCACATTATCCTGCTTATTATATGGCTAATCAAATAAATAAATAAATGAACATGAAAAATGTATTCTAAATTAGGTTAACTGTTTTAAATATTTGACAGCTAAATCGCATGTTTACGTAGACCATCAATTAAATAATAGTGCAGACGAACATAAGAATGCATCCTGTGTGGCTTTTAACAGGTTTGATACAAAATGGCTTTTCACCAAGCTAATAACTACAGTATTAACTAACCTTAGTTTACATGTCAAGGACTATATGAGTGCATTTAATGAATTTACTTAATAAAATTATGTTTTAGACTATATTCAAGAAAACTGGTGATTAATCACATAATTGTTTGTCCTTAATTGTGATAAATAGCAGATTTTAAAAGTGCTGAAAAGTGCTTTTCCTGTCAAAATGCATTTCTTTCTTTCTTAGGAAATAAAAAAAAAATCTAACAATATAATGCTTTATTCAAAATTTCAGAACAAAGTCTTCCACAGTATAAAGATAGAAATGCACTAAAATAGCACCAATTCAAGTAGCATTAAACGTTTCCCAAAGTCTTAGTGGGAGTTTGACCATATGAAAGAATTAGTCCCTGCATAGTTTGCATATTCATTGCAATGGGCTTTAAACCTCTTAAACACTCTTTCTCCACAATATTAATATTAAATTTAGACGGCAGACTGTGGCCATACTATGCTACAGCAGTCTTGAAGCCACGTGATTCACTTGAAAAGCACTTGTAGACAAAAATATCTCATTCTGCATTTTGGTGATAGTTAAGACTTGGCATGCTTCTGTGGTAATTAAAATGCCAGTGTAATGATTCAGGGCAGACACATCGCCCTGTCAACCAGTGTGTATGCTGGTTTCTGCTGTAGTAACGGTAATTGCATTAATTACGATTTTAAAAACATTTTATGTGTTAAACTTTTCTAATTACTCGTATGTGTTAATGCATTAATTTGGACTGCTCTAATATTCACATTGTAGCATAGCCCCTTGTACCTTATTATTTAATTATGCATTTGACCCAATGTAAACATAGGGGTAAAACTTTTCAAACACACACACACAGAAAATATTTTTTTTACCATACACACAAAACATGACCAACTCTCACCTACTGCAATGGTAAACTAAGCACAAACATGCAGTTTAAGGGCTCCTGAGGCATTCATACCCTGAGTCAGTGAAGTAGGCAGCATCCTTGCCTTTCTCTATAAGAATACTTCTCCATCAGAATAATTGGAAGTGAGCTGCATTACACACTTTATTGTGGTCAGACAGTCATAACTTTAGAATGAAAAGAGCACACATATCTTGGGGTCCTGTCCTGATAGATGATGGAAGAAAACTCTCAAAGGATTGTGTTCTACATTCTACATCAGTGTTGACATTTGTGCATTTTAGGACACACAAATGAAGAAACATTTGTTACACTTTGCAGGGAATTGTGATGATCATGTAGAATTGTGATAATCATGTAGGCAAGGTCCTTTTTAAAGCAAGTGTGTTAAAAAAATTGTTATTCTGCTAATGTAAATTGTAATGAAAAAAGACTATTCAATTAGAAAAATGCAAAATAGAAACATTTTCACAGGTGGACTCAAAAGGGAATCATATGGCATGTCTGTTCCATCAAGGAGTCTTAAATACCATCGATGGTTAGAAGGCGATACATCATTGTTTAGGTTGCAGGCGGTATGTGAAGTTCAGATGTTTCTTGCAGCCACCCAAAGCACATCCTCTCTTCTATGAGAGAATGACAGAGTTATTAATAGGTCCTCTTTCAGTGATCACGTGCTGTGCCCATTCAGAGAACACAAGAGCAGGACATTGAAAATGTCAAAGGGATTGTTGGTGATTAGGGATGATGCCAGTTACAGCCTGTGGGTGTCTCTATTATAGCAGCATAAAGAGATTTGAGGTTATTTTCTTTTGTCAAGAATATCTTAAGGAAAGAAGACAGGAAGCTGTGTGGGGGTTTGTTCTGGCATGTTGAGGGTACTACTAACACATGGGTACAAATGCAAATCAAATATCCGGTGATTTGGGGCAAATTGTCTAACAGTTGTGCCAATTTAGCATGCTCAAATGCAGTGCTAAAACCTGCATCTTAACTAACTAACCACCCGCAGTCTAGTTTTACCAATAGCTAAATGCACTAAAATAGTGCTGTGACATATTTGTATTAAGTTATTTCTCTATCAGTTGAACATGCCTTCTTTATATGCAAATTAGGTGTATTATATATTGTGCCTTATTCACCATACTCAGCGCTATTTGTCTGCTGCAAGTAATGTTGTGATATTACCTGGCAGTAAGCAGATTTTAAAGAGAGAAGCAAGTTTACATTTTCTAGTGATTAACGGAGCAGTTATTCAACAAATGATGATCAAATGATGGGGAAGAGCATTATAACCATGCATAAATCCAAATGCACAGTGTAGTTGAGTGCACTTTCAACAGTTTAAAGAGCCGATTTAGGTGCCTACATCAAAGTGATGCTGAACAGTCCCAGTACAATAAGCCAGATCATGGTAGTCTGAGCATCCTCCACAACCTAGAACTCAGAACCAGCCTGCAAGATGCGTAATTGTGTTTTGCAAATTGCATTCAGTCCAGATTTTTTGATATGGCCAAATCATTTATATTCCAGTTGTTCGGCGGCAGTCCATATGCACTGGGATTAAATAATTGTTTAACCCTTCCTTGGGGTTGGGGATCAACATAAATTTGACTAAAATGGTTAATTAATGGTTATTTTAAAGCAATTAAGATTAGGAATGTTAGTGCATGTAGGATGTAAATATCTAATTAAACATGCAATATTATCCCACTATATTAAGATAGAAATGTTGTACAAGACCAACAGTAATTGTCAAAAAATTTAACTACTCGCCTTTTTGCGAAATTCGCCGTTTTGAATTAAAAAAATATTTGTAAAAATACAAATAATAATGTAGAGTGCGTGATTCATAATGTCATTCGTAATTGACTGTAAAGCCGTTTTCAGCATAAAACAAAGAGAAAATGGGCATATAGTGAATGAATTGAATAATGTGGTTATTTGGATGCTTTTGAAGTTGTCTTTTAGAAAATTCACTTAACATTATTTTAGAAAATTATCCATAAAACACAAAATTGGAGAGTTTTTAGATTAAAATGAGATTAAGATTATAATTTAAATATGGTAAGACTTGTGGCTTGGACTACATTGTGTTTTTAGGTTTGGCAAGGACAGTGTCATATATTTTCAAAGGTGTGTGTGTGTATATATATATATATATATATATATATATATATATATATATATATATATATATATATATTGTAAATATAGTATATGTTTTTTTTAAAACACAAAGTATTATTTTGGGCCTTTATAACATTTGGAGCTTTTATTTAAAAACTCAGTCCATTCAGAACCTTTTCTATTTTAAGGTAAAAAAAAAAAAGATTCATTACATTTGTAACCTTTGGAATAGACAAAAATAATTTAATAACCCTAGAAATAACCTCATTATTAAATTTTTTTACACAGAATTAGGTAGATTTATTACTAAAATCAGTTGGCTTCAGCTCCCCTTGTTGCATTATGTGGTTTGAGTCCAAAAATGAGGGGAAAACAACACATTTTTGTGTTATTTTTCTGAAGTTTGAGTGCCTATAACTCTAGAACAGCATTTTGATATAGCTATATAGCCATACACTTTGGGTCGCGACATATTTTAATAAATGTGCAATAATTTCCTACAAGTAAATTAAATTGTTAAGAGCAAATTCGCTCTTTCTAGTCCAATCTGCTGATAAGATGAACCATAGTTTATTTTTCAAAAATATCCTAGTTACTGTAATTATTGTTACTATTCCTATTATAAAACCTGAAATTCATGTTAACACCTGTGTAAAATGCTTTCAGAATCTCTTCTTGACTAATAAGTTACCCCCATTTTTATTTATTTGTTTATATATATATATATATATATATATATATATATATATATATATATATATATATATATATATATAATACTAAATAATCTTAAAAATAATGAATTAATAAGTAAAGATTGACCTGTGACATTTAATATTTTGGCTAATTTATGAATCATTAATGTTTACCTTTCATCAGAAAAAGTATTAACCAAATCTTACATTTCAGCCAGGGAAATGTGGTTGATTTGACATGGAATAATCCTTTATCAGGTGCTAAACAATGCATACAGCAATACAAATAAACAGCACTATCAGCAGGCACAATACATTTTTAGTGAATTCACCTCTGACATCTTTATTTAATCTACTTTCATGCCACTTTCACCTGGACGTACACCAGAAGTTCTAACGCCTATCTTTCTCTCTCCATGTCATTTGACAGTGTAATCCTGGAGACCTGCGATCCCTCCGGAAGGGCATGACCCTCTACCACTCAGAATCCCAGCTGTCCTCCCTCCCCCAGCGCCAGGAAGCCCTGCTTAATGTGAGTGTTCCCTGAGACAGATAAATAAATCAAAACATGTGAAAAATAAACCACGCATGAGGCAAAAAAAAAAAAAAGTGACAAAAATGCCCCAGATTTTTCAAATGTGGGGGCAAATACTGCCACTGTAGTGAATTGGATTTTATAGTTATTCATATTCAACCTAATTAAACTTTTTTAAATGTAATTTAGGTATTTGACACAAATGGAGGACACGCTGTGTTTTTATATACAATAGATTAACCAAAATTGTCCTAATAAACTAAAAACATGCCTCTGAGGGGGGCCTGGGTAGCTCAGCAAGTAAAGGTGCTGACTTCCAAACCTGGAGTCTCAAGTTTGTATTCAGGGCGTACTGAGTGACTCCAGTCAGGCTTCCAATTGGCAACCAATTGGCCCGGATGCTAGGGTGGGCAGAGTTTGGGTTAACCTCCTCATGGTCACTATAATGTGGTTCTTGTTCTTGGTGCCGCGAAGAATAGCGTGAAGCCTCCACGCGTGCTACATATCCACAGTAACGCTTTCAACAAGCCATGTGATAAGATGCGCGGATTGACGGTCTCAGACGCGGAGGCAACTGAGATTCGTCCTCCGCCACCCGGATTGAGGCGAGTCACTACACCACCACGAGGACTTAGCATTGATGCGATACAAATTGGGGAGAAAAAGGGAGAATAAATGCCTCTGAAAGTAAATTCCAAGGGAATAATTCTGCACTTTATTTGAAAAAACATAATTTTGGACACAGTTTGGCAATGTTCAACAACAATGTAGAAAAATGGGATTCTTCATATGTTTGATCTTTGATCTGTTCTACAATGCCATAGGCTTTTCCGTTATGGTACTGGAAGCGCTTTTCATGTCTTTGAAAGTTTTTTTTCTCTCATTACCCCCTGGAAAATTAGCAAAACTGTACGCTGAAGAAATCCAATGATTAAATGAAAAAGCAAAAGAGCCTTTGAACATGTAGCCATCAGGCACTGCACAGGAAGAAAGTCTCGCCACTGTGTGTGTGTGTGTGTATTTTCTTCTTTGCTATATGCCTGCATAAACATGCTGCCACTGTAACCTGAAAGTTTTACAAAGTCAATTCAGGTCTTTAATTTGTTATGACCCATCACCTCTTCTAAGAAAACAGATCCTGCTCCCATTTTATGAAATTTGACCTTTACATTTTTTATTGATTTGCCGTCACTTTAAACCAGTGTGTGGTTTGAACAAGAGCATCGACCATCACAATTGCACAGTATTGATCTACAGCACAGTTTTTGCTGTTTTGCACTGCTGAAGCACTAAATAAGCCAAGGTTTAATCATGTACATTGGCTAATTTAAAGCAGCTAATCTCAGACAATTTACTATTGATTTAAATATTTAGCATCACAGATACAGTGACTGTGTTTACAAAAGCTATAACATTTACATTTAGTCATTTAGCTGATGCTTTTAGCCAAAGCGTCTTACAAATGAGGAACATAACAAGCAATTTATCATACAAAAGTCAACAATATCTGCAGTATCACACTGCCAAGTTCCCTGAGTAGCTAGAGTAGTAAAGAAACCACAGAAAGTTTTTTGTATTATTATTATTATTATTATTAAATAATTAAATTAAATAGTCAGTGCCATTATTATAGACAAGTTAAGTGCTCAAAGAAGAGATGTGCAGCTCTGCAGCTACAGTTCTCCAGGGGAGTGAAATAAAGAGGGGGGTGACGTGATCTTTCTTTTGTGAAAAAGAACATTTTTGAAAAAGGCTAGACACAGCGCAACAAAACAGTTTAACAGAAAGCAGGTGTCTCAATATGCTTTTAAAGTTATTTTTAATTAGACACAGTATCCAAACAAAAAATGAGACACTGAATAATCAAAAACAAAGGGAAACAAAGATGTTGTCTAGCGCTTGTTAACATAGAAAAACAAATGGATGGTTGCAAAGGCGTTCGTTGTGAACAGCCCCTTACGGTTAGTGGAGGACTTTGGCTGTTGTGTCTTGCTCTCTCTTATAAGCGTTTCTCAGATTAAGCAATGAGTTGTTTAAATGCTTTGTCAGGAAAGATTTTCAACTTGGAAATACGTGTCTCGAGATTCTCGTGTTCGGTTCCAGTCTGTTGTGTTCCATCTGTTTGAACAGCCCCTGGCCTGGGCTTGTAGTCTGAGTGAATACCAGTGAATACCACTGCTATCTGTGAATATTGCTATTCTACATACAACTTTAATGAATAAAAAACAATGTGGTATTTCGCTGTTACTTTGAGGCTTCAGACTTGTGTAGTAGGAATCAGTGCAAGTGTAACACCATGTGAACTGTCTATTGAAGATTTTTCCCCCTTCATTTTACGTTTGACTTAACATTTGAGAATATGGATCGACTAAAACGTTTTATGTATTTATTTTATGCATATTAGTTGAAAATGAAATGCTCATTTTTAACAGCCAGGATAGGAATGTTCTATGCAATAATATAACAGTGCTGAATGGTTTATTTATATGATGCGCCCTCTTGTGGACTTAGGAAACAATGTACATTTAAAAATCAGCTGACTTTAAAATTTGAATATTAGTTATAGTTATTTCATATTCAGGTACAATACATTTACATGGTTCAGTCAGCACTTTATTTTTGTAAGAAAGTTCACCACTATTTTACTTTGAGTGTTATTTTTTATTCAGTATCAATTTGAAAAACTATGGGTTGATTAATCGTTTATCGGCTGGTACGGCCCAACTTAGTTATCGGTATCGGTAAAATCCACTATCAATTGACCTATACTTGCTTACTTCATCCTTAAAAGTATGTACTTTAACATTGCTAACGAATTACTTTTTGTACCGAGTAGAAGTATGCAGATTGGATTTAGCCATAGTTTTGCTGTCTGAGGGACCATACTAGAGATTTGTCATCATACAGCTTGGTTCCTCATTAGAGTTCCTATTAGTCCAAATAGATTGCCACTTTCATCCGACATTTAAAAATAGTTCTCAAGTGTTTTCTGGTGTTCTTGCCAGAAAGTCACCATTGAGAGCAAAATCATTTGCCATTTAATTAACATGACACAAAGACATCTATCCCCCATCAAACTGTTTAAATACTTTTTAAACTGGATATTTTGTTTTTGCCATTATCGGTATGGATGCATGCGGGTCATATCCGGCTCTTTTCCTGCAGAATGAATAATTAACTAAACCAGGGTCTGTTTGTCCTCCACAGTTGTCATAGCATCTTTAGCAAAGATGAATGTTTAACAGGAGATGTCGTTTTCATAATGAATGACCACTCTGCTGAGTTGAGACAGATCATTAAACCTGATGAATCAAGACATTAAGTAATGTATCACCAATGAGAACTGAACTATGATGCAAACTATGAATTGTGTCTGTGCACAATTATTGTATGTGTGCTGGAAGATTCAGTTAAAACCATGTTAATGTGGTAGCTGCATTGTGGACCATGGTAACTAGCTAGTTTGTTGATGGTCCAAAGTGGTCTACCAGTTCAGCCAAATTCCACCAGCTAGTCATCAATGTACCCCATACAGTATATATAGCCAGTGTGTAGCAAACTGATCATCACATATGTTTTCTCTTTTAGGGGACAGGAAGGCTACAGACCAGTGAGTCTTCCCCCTCCACAGGGTTTCTCTCATCTGTACAGAAACCTGAGGCTGTGGTCCATGCCATGAAGGTACATGCATTACTGTCTAATCTCCTGTCCTCTGTGTCACTCACAAATGTGCACATATTTCCTTGCAAGCTCTACTGTCAACATCATACAACACTAGCCATGAATTATCTACTTAGACAACATGAAATTAAACCTGACCCTATTTACTTTTACTTCATTAATAAATTGCCCTGCTCTTATCCTAGGGGTGTGCAGTGAAGCCATTATCTGTATTTGTTCATATGTCAAAATGATCTGTATCTGTCTATGTATTTGGATAGAATCGGGTGTAAGCGGGGCTTAAACTGGAAGTGCATCAAAAATGAAAAGCCCATTTTAAAGTATTACTCTCACATTTATAATTTCTATTAATACAATATGCCTTGTTTATGCCTTTTTCATAATAATAGCCTAATAATAATAATAATAATATACAATTATTATTTAAAAAAATATTATTTTATTTAACAGATAAAGCTGAATTTGTATGCTACATTAACTGTGGAATATGTTGTGGTTTCTCCTGGTATTTCAGATATTAATATCTGCATGAAACAGAATTTTTGTTTTTCTGTGCATGTATAACAACATTATTCTGGAGGCAAGAGGTGACAAGCAAAATGTGAAATGTCAAGCAAAAAAAAGTTTGAAATGAAAAATAAAAAAACAGGTATCGGGACAAACGAGTACCGAAAGTGCTCATGCTCGTTCTCAAAAAAGTGTTATCGGGACATCCCTACATTTTCATGATCCAATAAAATCTTGATTAATCAAATCAAGGCCTGCCCTACATTATCTCCCAATGAACAATTAAATGCCATTTCATGTTTTAACATGCTTTAAGTACTCAGTCTTTGAAACCAGGGGTGTCATTTGGCCTGGGGATGATTTGAGAAAAAACATTGAAATTAAATAAAGCTAAAAACATTCACATATTTTTTTATATTGGGAGGACACGATAGGGCTGGGCGATAGGATGATGTTATCGGATATTGACGATGTCTAACAAAGATCCAAATGCTGATTGCGACACTCATTGACAGACGATGATCGACTTTATCGGGAAATGGCAAAACCATGGATCTGGGAAGTCGCCCCACTGACAGTTTTTGTTAGCTTTTCATGACCTATGACAGCGAAGGATTGAAGTTGCTCGTGAGCAAAATTATGAGACACTGTTTTCAGAGGGGCTGTGACATTTGATTGCATAGTTCCAATTTTATTTCTTAAAGAAATTCATGAAGTCATTACTACTGTGACTGAATATCTGGTTCAGTCGATGCTATATTCCTAACCAGTTTAGCCACAGTACTGAATAAACACCTAGGATTGTTGTGGTTATTTTCTATGAGTTTGCTAAAAATATACTTAACTGTAGCCACTATCCTTCCATGCATGGCGAAATACCGATCATTTTCTATTCTTTCGCTTGCGCTCCATTTTCCAAGCTGCTCTCTTGAGAGCATGAGTGTGATCATTGTACCACGGTGTGAGGCTTTTTTCTTTCATTTTATTTAATCAAATGGGTTGACACTATCAAGAGTGCTAGAGAAGACTGTATTTATACTTTCTGTTATTACATCAAGTTCTCCTAGACTTTTTGGAGTATTTGAGACAATTCTGGAAGATTATTAGTGAAGATCTTCAGTTCTTAATCTGTAGGCTAGTAGTAATTTTTCACCTGTTGTCACTGAGGGATGCTTGCGTGATGGCAGTTGGAGACAATGGAGACGGTAAATGTTTAATAAGGTGGTCAAATAAGATTTTTTGATCACTTCGTTATTTAATTGCTTTTTCGTTGTTTTTTGTGTTTCAGTTAATAAAATTCTTAAAACAAAATAAAAAAAGCAAAGAAATTCACGACCCTCGGCAGGGGGGTTGACGATGTAATCATATATTGTGATATTTTTTTAAGCCAATTATCGATAAAATTATTTTTACATATCGCACAGCCCTAGATGACACATTCATAATATTCTATTTTTAGTTACAGCAGGGTAGATAAACTGTTTAATTTGTTATGTTTCATGTTATAGATGTATCTTAAAGTGGTAGAGACTTTATTTAAATTCCACATTGTGGATTAATTATTAATGAGAACATTTTTCCAATTTTGATATGACCCCTTTAATATGGTAATGGTTTCCACTTGGCAGTTAATTTTTTATGTAAATATACTACTGTAAGCCTAAAAATTTATTATGTACCATGTAATACAGGTTCTGGAGGTCCATGATAATCTGGACAAGCAGCTTCTTGAGGAAAATGAGGAAGACCTGAGTGAGAAAGAAAAGGCTATAGTGCGAGAGATGTGCAACGTGAGTGCAGTTCTTCTCTACTTCTATCTCTGCTCTTTTATCTAAATTATTGACTGTGACCATTCTCTCTGGTTCTCTAATAAAATAAGAGATACACTACCAGTCAAAAGTTTGGACACACTTTACTAAATGTATGTTTCTTATGTATTAGCATCTGTTTTACTAAAGGAATTATTATATTATATTAAGGTAACGATGCAAACATACCGGCAAAATAAGTACAAAGTAATTAGTAATATGTAAGCCACAATTGCTCATCTTAGTTCTGTTCTGAGTGTTATGTTGTGGAGGATGTAATAGACTACCATGATCTGGCATACTTCACAGTGAGTGTACAGTATAACTATACCACTGTGATCCAGACACCAAAATCAGCCCTTTAAAATACCTAAAGTGCACTTGATGTCACCGCACATCTCATACACTCTGATAAGCCAAAACATTATGACCACTGATAGGTGAATGAATAACGTTGATCTTCACCTAACAAGGCCATATGTCAAGTTCTGGGTAGATTAAATAATAAGCAAACAATCAGTTCTCATAGTCAACGTGTTGAATGTAGGATTAAAGACTTGAGCGTCCAAATTGTTATGGCCAGACGACTGGGTCAGAGCATCTCTGAAACGGCAAGGCTTTTGGGGTGCTCCCGGTCAGCAGTGGTGAGTACCTACCAACAGTGGTCCAATGAGGGACAAACGGGCAACAGGGTGTTGGGCGCCCAAGGCTCATCGATGCGTGACTACAGCGAAGACTATCCCATCTGGTCCGAACTGACAGAAGGTCGAAAATTGTAATGATGGTTACTGGTGGAATGCATCACAACAAACAGTGCATCACACCCTGCTGTGGTGGAGCTGCAGACCGGTCAGAGTGCCCATGATGACCCCTTTCTACCTTCAAAAGTGCCTTCAATGGGCATGCCAGCATCTGAAGTGGACCTTGTAGAAGTGGAAGAAGGTCATCTGGTCCGATGAGTCCCGTTTTCTTTTACATCACATGGACGGCTGTGTACATGTGCCCAGTTTACCTAGGGAAGTGATGGCACCAGGATGTACTGTGGGAAGACGACAAGCTGCTGGACGGAGTGTGATGCTCTGGGCAATGTTCTGCTGTGAAACCCTGGGTCCAGCCATTCATGTGGAAGTCATTTTAACACGTGCCACCAACCTAAACATTGTTGCAGACCAGGAACACCCCTTCATGGCAATGGTATTTCCTGATAGCAGTGGCCTCTTTCAGCAGGATAATGCGCCCTGCCACACTGCACACATTGTTCAGGAATGGTTTGAAGAACATGATGAAGAGTTCAAGGTGTTGCCCTGGCCTCCAAATTCCCCAGATCTCAATCCGATTGGGCATCTGTGGGTTTAGTGCTGGACCAACAAGTCTGATCCACAGCAGCTCCACCTCCCGACTTACAGGACTTGAAGGATCTGCTGCTAATTTCTTGGTGCCAAATACCACAGGACACCTTCAGGGGTCTTGTAGAGCCCATGCCTCGGCAGGTCAGTGCAGTTTTGGCGGCACGCGGAGGACTAAAAGGGGGGTAATATTAATTGGTTGGTAGCTCCTCTAGTGTCTAGGAAACTGTCGTAATATGTACAGTACAACGAGCCACGTAAAAATTGCAAATTATATGATTGACACGTGATTGTATGATACCAGATGGGTTAAACTGGATTGATGGTGGTTAGTGAATAAGTCACATGTTTTTGCAATGCAATACAGTGTGCAAAAGTAACAACTATGTAATGAATTTGTCCTGTTGTGTATGTGTTCAGGTGGTATGGCGTAAGCTTGGCAACACGGCAGGATCAAAGCCGTCCATCCGACAGCAGCTCTCTGGGAATCAGCTCAAAGGTCCTTTATAGCAGCTGCAAAACATGAGGAACATCCATCTTTCTTTTCATCCACCATCAAACTCCAGCAAGGAAAAACTCAGAAATTGATCCCATCAACAATGAGGAGCACATACACTTCTGTCCACTACTGTCTTTCAACTTGTGATAAAAGCAAAAATCCAATTTTTTTTAGATGGTAGATATGCTTACTACAAATTAAGCTCAATTAATTAATGAAGCTTAACTTGAATATTCTTATAATTCCTATAATATTCCTATAATATTAAGAGCAATAATAAGCATTGAATTAATGTTGTTTCATCGTTGAATGGATAGTTCAGCCAAATATTTAAACTCTGTTATTGTTTACTGAGACATGGCAGAATGTTAGCCTCTGTCACATTCACTTTTATTGCTCCTTTTTACCTCAACATTTGCCTAACATGTTTTTGTTTCATCAAAGAAAATCATACGGGTTATTTTTTGTTCTTTATGCATCTCATTTAATACGACTGCCAGCTTGTTGTATTCAGTCAGCTTGACTCATCTTGATTACCATGGTGCATAACAGTGATATACTGTAACTAGTTTGTCCTGCCAATCTTCTATATTAAGTTTGGTTCACGAAACTGTAATTTACTCCTTTCAGTACAAAGTGGGAGATGGCACATTCAGAAAACGCCCAAATCACTCCACTGTGCAATGGTGCCCTTCCCTCCTGTGCATCAGAAATGACTCTGAAAAATTGTGTAAGATATGTAAAAAAAAGAAAAACTAAAAAATATGTAATCACTTTATTGTTATGTCTTTTTAACCTTTTTCTAGTTGCTGTTTTTAGTAAGACAACTCAATAATATATGGAGTTTCTTAAAAGTGCAACACTTTTTAGATGATACAACAGCTCTTTGTTCTAGTTGTGGCATGAAGCAAAATGGCACTCTCAACCAAAATCCATTGATTTTTCTATGTTTAAGATGTCATATTTTTAAACAGTATGCTGTGCATGCTTGACAATCACGTCTCTCAGGTCTGGGGAATGACACGAGTACATCATAATGTGTTAAAACTATAGATTTGTCTTTTTCCAGCCCATCTTTGTCTATTAGATCCTTGCTTACAATCAGTTGAAAACAACTGTTGACACTTGCTGAATCTATTTGAATTATTCTGTTACCAGTCATGACTAACATTTTGACAGAAATCATTTTGGTAACCTAATGATGAAGGAATTGGACATTCAACACAAATGTTGTTCAAACCTCGGGAATAACAGTTGGAGACAAAGGAGAATTAATCTTAAGGATTAAAATGTGATCAAAATCCTTTCATTGTGCTCTTGAGCAAGATGCTTAACTAGTTGTCACAGGGGGACTATTTAATCCTGTAATAAGTAAATTGATTGGGAAGGAAAAACTCTTTAATTGGCTAAAAAAAACAAGTGTGACAGGGCGGAGGGTGGGGACGGGTCATGATTATACACACCTGGTCCATAATTAGGCTAATTAAGCATTGTGTGATGCGATGAGCGAGCGATCGTTTACGGTCAACTGACCGCCATGTGTGTTTGTTTGTTTTTGTTCAGTTTTATATTAAAACTTTTATGTATATTGTCAAGCCGGCTCTCTCTCTGGTCGCACCACCTTCAGCAGTCGCCCCT